>NC_061114.1:40974713-41110019 GCF_002878395.1 Capsicum annuum
TTGAATTTTGAAGCTTGAGAGATGACTGTATGAGAAAACCCTAATCTTGATGTTCTTCAGAAAGGAGAGGATTAATGGCATTTAAAAATGATTAGTAATTGCTAATAACGCTTAGTTGATGATTTAAGTTATGTGCAGTAGGATTTGAGATGTAGAAAAGACAAAAATGCCCCTATAGAAACTAAATAAAAATAGTAAAACTTTTTAGTTGATGGTTTAGTTGATTCCTTATCAACGAGTTGATGGCTAATCAACTTAGCCATCACTTTCCCTTAATGATTTGTTTAATACTGATGACGAGGTTGATAGCTCGTCACTTAGTTGATGGCTTTTCACCTCAATTCATCCCCTAGTAGTTTGATTTGGTCACATTCTTACTAAGGATGATGACGAGGTTGATAGCTCGTAACTTAGTTGACGGCTTGTCACCTCAAGTCATCACCTAGTTGACAGACGAATACTCAAGCATAAAATGGTCAAAACTTTCTACTCCGACATCTGATTAAGGTGAAACTACATGCATTAGAAAGATAACCCAAAGATCTTTCATTTGGTATATAGTCGTACACATAAATCATTATATTATAGGAGATACACTTGTTTAAAGTTCAGCTTTTAAGAATCAGAGATTAAAACTCAATTAATACACGTGTTCTCAACTCTACTTTCCTCTAAGTTCTTCCTATGAACATTTTCACCTCGATTGCACTTATCACACTAGGTAAATAATCATGATACATACATTCATCTACAAATATTTTGAAGAGAGTTTTCATACATTAGAACAATGGTTCAAAGTCTTGCCCGAAAATGTAGGGTGTTACATTGTGGCTCAAAACTCACCTAATAATTTCAGATTTCAAACCCACTATGATTTTTTTTTCAAAATCAAGCTTCAATAATGGTGGGTCACTCAAAAATTGTCGGATTAAGCTCAAATTTTAGACACTGACTCAAATAGTACTAGAGAACACTATTCTAGCACTAGAAACACAAAAAGAAACATAAATAAAAAATGCAAAATTTTAACATGACCTAAAAAAGAAGATAGAACTTTTTTTGGTCATTTTCAAGATAACCAACAGAAGACTAGAATCGTTGGAAAGATCCTAAGTTTGAATCTGATACCAAATGGTACAATCAAAGCAAGAAAATATCAAATTAGCTATTGAAACTAAGGATGATCGATTCAAGATAGACACAAGAAACTATAAGAAATTAAGAGATCTTGAGTGTTACAAACTCAAGAGCCCTTAATCGAATAGATTCAAACACAAAATCTCGATGGACCAAGAGGGATTCAATGCCCTCAAAACCCTCATCAACAAAACCATATAATACAAGTTCACCAATCTCACTTTCTACTACAATATTAATTCAATGTCTAACAAAAAAGACTTCTGAAAATAACCCTAAGAGTATTTATTTATTTTGTAAGCAAGGGCCCAAGAATGACCCTATCAATAAAAGAGCAAAGCCCACGGAGTAGACTTTTTGTCTTGTAGCAGCAACTACAGGGACAACTAGTCACACATGGCATTGTCTGTCCCTCTTCCCACAACCTTAAACTAGTGAACCACTATCTTAAGATTCTTGGAACGGTCCTAGGGATGGCCAGTCACCTCAGTGGAAAGCGTTCGCACACCTAGTCGCACCAAACTAGTGAAGTCCACTTTCTTCCTTTTCATTTTGGCTTCCCAAATAAATTCTTAACACATGCCATCCTTTCATAGCTATTAAAACGAGCTCCAACACCTCTCTTTTGTCAAACAAGACTTGCAACTCTTAAAGTTTATTGGCTTGGCTTCGAGTGAATCGTCTTGAGGAACTAGCAAGGAGTACAGAGGAGCTCAGAATCATATCAACTAAGATCAACCTCAGTACCTAACTCATTCTAAAAAGTCTTCCAAAAGTTATATGTGAACATGGAACCTTAATAAGAGATAATAAACACTAGTACATTGTGAAAATGCATAATCCAAGGATATAGATATATGCCACCTTTCAGCACTGAAAGAGACCTAAACTAGAATAAAATACATAGATTTTTTCAATTGATCCACGATGACCCAAATTCTATAACAACCATGAGAGGTATGAGGCAACCCAGTAATGAAGTCTATTGTAATTCGTTCCCATTTCCACACAGGAATAGGTAACCTCTGAAGTAATCCAATAGACCTTAAATACTTTGCCTTCACCTACTACCAACATAAATAATAAGCTATAAAATTTGCTATATCTCTCCTTATACTACCAGATTAATAATGTTGACTTAAAGATCAATCTTATATAATTACCCACTCTCGGTATGTAAACCCAACCTCCAATCCTCATAACACCATTTCGATTAAGTGAGGCTTAATTTTCCTTACCACTCAAAACCTTATCCCGAATAAGTCTCAATCTAATATCATAAAAATAGATGAGCTAGAATCTGCTCAATCAAAGATGACCTAGCCTACAAAAATGACAACGCACACCTAGGCGTCGAAATATCAAACCTAACCATCTGGTAAGCTAAAAACTGAACCTCTAAGGCTAAAGG
The DNA here is from genome assembly GCF_002878395.1 of Capsicum annuum. Lineage (NCBI taxonomy): Eukaryota > Viridiplantae > Streptophyta > Magnoliopsida > Solanales > Solanaceae > Capsicum > Capsicum annuum. The sequence continues at coordinate 40,977,262 of NC_061114.1, forward strand.
ACTTTCATAGGTCAGAAGATGCTCTAATCTACCCATGCTATAGGACTTTTGGCTCAAGGCTTCTACAACTACATTAGTCTTACCCAAATGACAGAGAATAGTTAAGTCGTAATCCTTAAGCAACTCAAACCAATGGTGCTGCCTCATATTAACATCTTACCTGGTAAAGAAGTACTAAAGGCCATGATGATCCGAGAAAATCTCACAATAAACTTCCTACAAGTAGTGCCTCCACAACTTCAAAGAAAAAACAACAGCACACAACTCCAAATCATTGGTGGGGTAGTTCCCCTCATGGGGCTTTAACTTATAAGAAGCATACACAATCACCTTACCCTCATCCATAAATAAATACCTAAACCAAAACTGGAAGCATCACAAAATATTGCAAAACCCATGCCTTCCTTGGGCAAAGTCAAGATAGAAGATGATGTGAACAAGTCCTTAAGCTTTTGGAAGCTCAGCTCATAAGCGTTGGACCACTGAAAGGAAATCTTCTTCTGGGTCAGCTTGGTCAATTGAGCTATAATAGAGGAGAAACCCTCAAATAATAATCAATAGTAACCTACCAAGCCAACAAAACTCTAAATCTTAGTGGGCGAAGTAGGTCTAGTCCAAACACAAACCGCTGCAATCTGGTTTGGATCAACTATAATACCCTCTTTAGTCACTACATGACCTATGAAAGAGACATACTCCAACCAAAACTCACAATTTGAGAAGTTGGCATAGAAATTCTCATCCCTTAATCTTTAAAGCACAATCCACAATGTTTTTTATGATAAAAAATATTATTGGAATAAACTAAGATATCATTTATAAGTACAATACAAACTAAATCTAAATACCCAATTCATCAAATCCATGAGTGTCACTGGGGCATTGGTTAACCTAATGGACATGACCAAGAACTCATAATGACCATACCAAGTCCAAAAAGATGTCTTCAGAATATCTGAAGGTCTAATCCTCAGCTGGTGATACCAGGCTCTAAAACCAATCTTCATAAACTCTGAATCACCCTAAAGCGGGTTAAACATACCATTAATACAAAAAAAAGGTACTTATTCTTGACAGTCACCTTGTTTAACTGTTGATAATCAATACACACATGTGTATACCCGTCTTTTTTCTTCACAAAAAGACAGACGAACCTTAAGATGATACACTAGGTTGGATAAATCCCTTTCCCAACAACTCATGCAGTTAATCCTTTAATTTTTACAACTCAGTTGGGGCCATTCTATTGGTAAAAATAAAAATGGGCTTGGTGATGTTCTCAATATTAATAGCAAACTCAATGTCATGATCTAGAGGCATACAAGGTAGATTAACGGTAATTACATCAACGAACTCACAAATACATAAATAGAATCAAAAGAAGAAGGTGAAGCAGCACTATTATCACAAATATGAGCTTAATAAGATAAGCATCACCTCTCAATCAAGCGACGAGCCTAAAGATTGGATATAACACTCTTAGGACCCAAATGAAGTGCACTCTTCCAAGCTATCCTTGGCACTCTCAATACAGATAAGGTCACAGTCTTAGCATAACAATCTAGGATAGTATGATAAAGAGGTAACAAATTCATATCTAAGATAACATTTAAATCTACCCTATCCAATATAGTCAAATCTACCCAGATCTCACGCCCAAAAAAAGTCACAACACAATATTAGCACACCTGGTCCACTACTAAAGAGTCTCCTATACGGGTCGATACACGAATAGGCACATAAAAAATCTTACAAAATAACTGAAAACCCAAAGCATCTATGAAAACATATAGGAGAAAGTCTATTCAAGATTAAATAACACAGATATAGTTCTAAAAGAAATAGGGATGATAATGGGATAACAACATCGAAAGCCTCTAGCTCTTGTCAGGCGAGTATACCATAGCACTATCCAAGAACACCAACTAACCAAATTTCCCTATGACCACCATTGTGTGCTCAACTACCTCTACCTCACACATATCTAGTAGATCCCTACCTCTCACAATTGAAATGAGAGTAGCTTTGAAGACATATCAAGGACTTTCCTTGGACAAATAGCCAGTATCATCACAGATATAGCAATCTCTAATCCTAACTCTATAAAAGTTGGTACGACTGGACCAATATGGCCTCCCTAAATTGCTAAATCAAAAATCCTTCTACTTGAACTCTCAAAGGCTGCATACACTGGTCTACCATGATACCCACAAAAATACCTAGAATCTCTTCCTCGAGAAATGAGACCTTTGAACTCGATCAGTTGGTGAACTCTATTAGTGCCACCTAAAGACACTCAAAGGATACCTTCAATCATCTTAGCATGATCCACTATACTTTGACACGATGCTCCAAACACTACCATCTAAGATTTAGCTAGTTGAAGAGAAACATTTAACCTCTTGACAAACTTTTGAATCTTTTTAGATTTAGTGGAAATACTGGCATAGAAATATCTTGAAAAGGCATGGAAGTGTAACTCATACTCCGTAACGGACATGGATCCCTACTCTAGGTGATCAAACTTATCCTTCATCAGATTCCTCAAACTATATGATGTGAATCTCTTAAAAAGCCTCATCAAACTTATCCTAAGATATCTCAAGAGAATCAAGAGGTTTCCAACCAACAAGTGACCTCCACTATTCTCTAGCAGTATTTCTTAATTGTAAGTAGTATACGCAACACCATGCAACATAAGTGATCCCAGGTAATGTAACTTCTCATGATAATCAATCAAGAACTCATAGGTATCCTCTCCCATAACACCAATTAACCTAGAGGGACCCAAAATAATAAATATCTTAAATATCTTTTGATCCTCAGAAAAAATGACTGTAGTCACATTAAGAGGAGGCATGATGAATCTGGTAGGATAAGATCTTACTTAGGAAGGTAACATAGATAAAGATTGAACTCCTAACCTCAAACCACTATACTCAGGAGCAAGTGCAGAAAGAGGAATACGATTTAAAGTCTATGGATCACTAAAAGTAGTAGTCGGTGCAACTAGAGGATCCATACTTTGGGCTAGAGGAACACCACAAATAGATGCTGGTACAGACAGGGGTATAATACTTAGAGATAGGTAACCCTAGGAATAAATAAAGAATCAACCCCAAATGTGTTAATATGCGAATCACCAACCCCTATAAAACTAGGTTTGAAGAACTCGATAGGACTAAAATAGGACCTTTATCTCTAATATTCTTAACACGAGGCTCAGGGGAGAGTCCCCATCAATTATTTCTAGATAGGGAAGATCCACGTGCCCATCCGCTACCTCAGGACCATCTATGGCTCACAACTTACCCCCTAAACTAGGTTATTTGTTTCGACAAAGGCTTAGTATCTCTAACCTCATGAGATCTAGGTATCACCATCTATGCAGAAACAAGTAAAATATAACTTATAACATAAGGTGTGAATAAATCTGCACAATAAGGAACAAAGTAAGTAAAATTCCCTAATCATATCCTATAGCCACTTGAAAATAGATACGAACGTCTACATACTGATATGTGCGACTCTATTAGACATCCTATTCTTACACCATCAAGATCGATTAACATAGCTGCTCTGATACCAATTTTTCATGACCTAAAAACAAAAGGTTAGGATGGTACTTGTCATAGCAAACCTTGACAAGTAAGCCTATCAGACAAATCGATACAAGAAGCAAAAATAATAATAATAACCAAAAGTAAGGATTCTAAAATAAATCCAAACCATATAATATAAAAAATACAGAGAACATAATCAAAGACTGATTACAATAATCCACAAACTTGGCATTATAGTGTAAGAAATAACTACTAAAACATAAGATCAGTATACATAATATATCCAAAATAGGAACAACTCTATCTTTTAATGTAAAAAAAAGACATAGTCTAAATAAAGAAAGGTTAGTCAACTCAGGAATCAAGAATCCAATTGCTACCTCGAATAGCTCCAAAGAATCGTTCAAAGTCAGCTACTATGTATGCAATCAAACCTATATTTGCACCTAAAGGGCCCAGAAGGGGGTGAGTATGGTCCACTTTTACTTAGTAGAAATCATAGGCCGATCGAGTAAAGTATAAAATAAAGCATACAAAATACATACTAAGGACACACCACCTGCCACTAGAAAATGTCCCATAAGGTAGCCTACACAGTCTACACTAAGAGTTCTATAACCTTTATATGTAGCATAACAAATATGAGAAAGAAAGACAATAGAACAGGTATGATACATACAGATTCGAAAGAAGAAATACACATACATAGGTGTGATACAAAGTAACTATAAATATAGTGGATAAGATGATGATAATGATAATAATAAAGATGATAATGATGTGATGCCAAAGGTTGTCGCACAACCTCTATATACACCTATGGAGCTGAATCTTCCATACGTAGGACCTATAAGGGGTTCATCAACCTGTATAAAACCGATATCCAATACCGCTATCTATAACTCCTCTTCGACACATACTTTGGTAAAGGGTTTTAAGATGTCATATTTTCTGTCAGGAAAAGCTAATGTTTCTAATATTTCCATGGTGGTACCAATGTTTTAAGAATGTCTATGATATAATAATGTAATGGTAAAAAAAAAAATTAGAATGAGTATTTCCATATATCTCTAACCATTATACCAACCAAGTGAGCCAACATTTCACTTATTATTTCTAACCATCCATGAAATCCAACATGAACCATATGGCAAAAGAGTAAAATACATCAAAATAGACCATAGATACCATATTATGCTCTTTCATTAGACAAGATACAACTAATTTGACATACACAGGGCCAACAATATCATATAAGACCCCACACATATATAACCCCCCACACGAGCACAACATAATAATATATCAATTTTTGTGATTAGTTTCAACACCTTTAATATTATTTTGTACCAATACAAACCACACAACTCAATCTGAAGAAAGTTAAGCCTCAAACTACATCAAATGTAAAAAATTAATCTTGAAGCCTTCATTCTGAAGCCATATTCCTTGTGAATAGACATGAAATAAAGCAATTCAAGCCACAAAAACTTTAATCTAAATGTGAAAAAGTAAAAATACAAAGATATGATAACAATAATAGAAAGATAGACATAAAAAAGAAATAAAAGGGCAATCAAAGGGTATTTCAAACCTAAAACCTCCCATAATGATTACCAACTAGCACCTATCTCTTATGTAGCTGAAAAAGGGATTAGATCTCCCTTACAATCAACGTTTCTAATCAAAGATCAATATTTATTTTCAAAGCTCTCAAACACTCCAAATAGATTTTTGATAAATTCGTGATTAAATATCAAAAATAAGATATAGGAAATAACCCTAAAACTAACTAATTATAGCCTATTACAAGTCCCAAAAATAACCCATTAGTGAATTCTCCCAAATAACCTTAAATGATGATTTTCATTTGACAACTTATCATACAGTACAAGAAAAATAGTTATTAGGAAAGGGAAATTTGGTCTCTAAAACTTAAATTTTGGTCCTTAAAAGTCAATAGGGACTAGAAAAATTTGGTCTCCAACCGTTCTTATAGGCTTCTTTACTAAAAGGCAATAGCGATGGGATTTTTTAATGGTCCCTAAAAGTAGTTAGCGACGGCTAAAATCTGGTCCCTAAATATGTTTTCACGATTAAGTTTTTGGTCCCTAATTAAAGATTAATTGCAACTATTTTCGTCCATATATACCTTTAGCGACCAATTTCTACTGGTCCTAAAAAATATTTAGTCCCTAAATTTGTGTCTAAAGTACCATAATTTTGTGTCTCCTAACTAAATAACTAAATTTTTATCTGATTTCATAAAAGAAATATAAAATATACATTACACAGAATAAGACATACAAAACTAATTTAAAGATAACTTCTGTACATATGAAAAAATAATTATGTATTTACATCTTAATTTCCATGCAATCATGACATAAAAGTTAAGGCACTGTCTACGCAATCCAAATCAACATTCCTAGCTATAACAATTCATATAACTTTCTACACTCTGCTCTTCTAACATGATTCCTTTTCTACTCATTGTTGACGGCCCCAAGTCCATAAACTTATTGTTTTTATTTCCTTAAGAGGTCTTATAGTCTCCATAATTTTTGCTGTAAGATTAGAATCTGCAAAAGTTCAACCCTTCTTATAATTAATTGTCTACAACAACCTGATATATTTTAGCTAATTCTTCAGACCCTGGCAGCATATTTCCTATTTCATTAATGAGTCAACTATCTCTGATTTGCCATATTCTACATCATTATAACACACTGAGAGCTTTTTCGATTGCTTTCTTTGATTTACCTTCTCTTTGTGATGTGATATAATCAATATCAGAAAATTTGAGGACATAGCTTTTAGCTGGCTATCCAAATCACGTTTTGAACCTTCAGCCATACAATTTATATCTCAAAGCATACTAATCGCACTTTATCATAGTTCCATAAATATTTTCTGATGATTTCATCATCTTAATAACCAGAGATAAATCATTTCTATGGTAATACCTAGGTGAGAATTCATTTTTACATGGATCTAATAGCAATAAGTAATCACAGCAACCATAGTAAAGTCGGCTGCATAGATTAGTTACCAATAACTATGCCCCTCACAACAACTCACAACAAGTATATTTAAGGTATAGTTGTGCAACAAACCTTTTAATTTCATCTGTCAGTACCGGAAGAGGACAAAATAAGGTAGCGGGATCCACATTCCCTTGTATATCAATATCGATACCCAGTCGCTTCCTTCCATCTTCCACATACACTATCCAGTTAAGTCTAATTACATTAACTCCAGTTGTTTTCATCCATTCAAGAAGTCCACCATTTTCATTAATGTAGAGGACAAGATGTGTTTGTGCGTACTTTTTTTTACTAGACTAACTATATACTTTAAAAAATTTGAGAGGTATTCAAAAAGGAAATAGAATGAGAGAAAGTTTACATAATGATTAAGAAAGGAATGACATTTCCACATGACCAACTATTAAAGCACCCAAAGTATCTTCCTTTAATCCAAACATATTTTACGATATGCAACACTTGTGACTGTGACCATAATCTATACATCTTATTTCCATGCCTAATCCACCAAATACTATGAGGACTCATCAGTTTTATATATGTATCATATATCATATATGACGTTACTCTTCTAAAAATCACATAATTATTTTATTGAATATCACATTGTTGAATAACTCAAACTTTCAGGGATGCTTCAACATAATAAAATTGTAAATCTAGTAAACTTTCACTATTGACCTCCACTCTAGCCTATGCATCCAAAAGAATATGATAAGAAGGTTTTCGAGAAGATGGACAATTAATAGCATTTTGAATAACAAAAAAAAATCTAGCTTACCTCATGAATATAACACTTTGACTAGCAGTACCAGATATGAGGTAGGAGTTGTCCACCACATGAATTAAATATCTTGATGCAATGAGCTTCAAACTCTACTTGATAAACAATATACTCAACAATTGCTTTTGGAAAATGAGATAGCAGATCCCTCAAAACCTGTGGAGTAGTATAACACAGGTTCTTAATTTTCATATACGTTCTAGTTTTAACATATTATAAGTAAAATTGATCTTTTTGGCTAGTACTACCTTAATAAGTTGCAATTACTTACTAGATTGCAGATCAATAAATTACTAAATTATAACCATGTGAAATAATACAAAAGTCATTTTCTTAAATCAAGATAAATTTGGGATCCTTTCAAGAGAAATGTTTCACCATAATTTTAGAGAACACTTCTTAAGATTCGTGAATGGTTTAAGAAGAATTACACACAAACATATAACTAGAAAAGTAAGGTGAGATCTAGAATAATTAACCACAACATGCCTAGAAGTTCAATATTAGTGAGGTAGAGTGGTTGCTTCAAATTTCATGTGATCTAGAACACGCTAATAAAATAATATCAGTACTTTCAGAAGTTTAACAATAGTGATTTGAAAAATAAAAAGTTACAAAAATAAACAAAAAGGTTAATACATAACAACAGTACCTGTTGACTTAAATATTTCCTGCAAAAATAGCCAGCCAGATGAATGGGCTACAATAAATTTGTGGAGCTGTTGAGAGGCACCAAGTGGATTATCTGATCGAGGACTAGTTTGCTTTGTAGGCGTTTGATCAGAGACACACATGAAAGGTTGATAACTATGTAACCGTGTCTGCACCAATTGTTTCATGTGAATATTGCGTCTCCTCAACTTTCAAGCAATATTTACCTCTTTATGCTTTATTTTCTAGTCGATTCCTAAAAATAATCAACTTGAGATTATAAAATTATGTTGTAGCTTAAAAAATATTTAAAATATTTCAAAGTACCCCAAGTCATCCATGGTGGCCGGGCAAGCTTTCCATCGTGTTGTCAATTTCCCTCCTTTCCCATTTTATCTTGTTTTTCTTTGTTAATAGACCAAATAGTAATTTCTAGTTGTTTCAAGTTGCTCAACAATTATGTCGATAAATAAGTAAAGTTTAGTGAGGTAAAAGGTTCCAGAGTAACTCACTCTACAGAGGGTACTTGTCTCAAAACATTTAGAAATATTGTAGAATGCAATGAGACAGAATAGGATATAAGTATAGCATAAAATAAATCTCAAACATTATCTTTTCCCATCAACATTTCTTACTATCTATACTAAGGAGCTTTGTTTAATTTATAATTAAAATGAAAAAATCAAAAGATAATTCATCGCTATGACCATAGGTTACAACCTAGTTGCAACATATAGGGTCTAACAAAATCTCGTGTTTTTGCTTATATTATTTTAATCAACTATTAATTAATTCTTTTTCTCATAAGTAATGACAAGAAGGTAAATATTCCAATAATAGATAGAACTGATGACCCTGGGTAAGTTATATTAAAAGGTACAACTGAAGCATAGACATTGAGGAAAGGACTAATCAGTATCTATTATACATTCAGTAATTATCGATACCTTGTCATTTTTACAAATTTTATCTCTTTTAGAAAAAGAAATTCAACCGACAATATCGATTATAATTCAAATACACATAAATTATTTTAATTAAATCAATTATGGTGAGCCTTTCAGGGAATATAAATCAACACCATACAAATAAGTGCAGATGTATTCAATATATCATAAGGTGCTTTAATTGAATGTTAAAAACACAAAACAGAGTCATAACTCAAAGGAATTTATAAGAAAAACTATGACAAGTTACTATTCAGATATAGAGTAACTATAGAAGAATCTAAAAGAACCCAAATGCTGTATCCAAATGGTTATAATCTTATGGCCCCAATTCGTCCCCAAAAAGGTCCCCAAATTTCAAGCAATCAACAAATAGTTAAATTGTAGACTAGTGTTATACACGAATAAAGTACTGTAAGTATACTACGGTAATTATTAGATTTATACACCATATTGCACTCGAAGAAAGCCCATGTAATGATGCTTAGAAATGGAAATCTATGTATTTTACACCCTTCTTTAAGTGACTAATCTAAGATTATAAAAGAAATCTACAACCAATAATCAATGATAATATGGGAGCAAGCCCTAATATCGAAGGAATGGACAAAAAATAAATTAGGAAACATAATTAAACCCAAACGATGTCTGATACAAATATGCAATTTAACCCTAACCACATGGTCTGTTAATGAATCAATTGGAAAGCAGTCCTAAAATAATAAAAAGAGTAAGATAAATCAAAAATAACAAACCAAACATGAGGATGTGTTGTCCGTCTGGGAGGATGAAATTATTGCTGACAAGGAAAAGAAATCTAAGCCCCACAAGAAATTTTGAAGAGTCAATTTTTAGGGATTCTACAAATTGCGAGATATTTTATTTATTTATCTTTTGTTGTAGGGGTAGGGGTAGGGGTAGGGGCTTGGGTGGGGGAGAGAGATTTAATTAGCATATTTTTTATTTTTCATTTATTGGTGACTGATTAAGGATGCGATGTGTATGTTTTGTCAACCAGATTTAGAAGCCTTCGCAAAAAAATGTAAATTAGAGATGAGGAAAAATTTTAGACTTTAAATGTATATTTTAAGCGACCAGATTATTACCTTTTCCTTAAATGTTGGTCTTTAATAAGTAGGTTTCTTGTAGTGATAGTCATTACTTTAATCGTCAACAAGGTGATGGCTTTTCAACCATGTTATCACCTTTAGGCAGAAGGTGATTCACAGCTTGACAAGTCATCAGTGATGTCATTAAAAAAGTAATGGCTTGTCAAGCAAGTCATCACCTCTAAGAAAAAGGTGATTCTCAGCTTGACAGGTAATCAATAAAGTCATCAAGAATATGATGTCTTGTAAACCAAGCCATCACCTCTAGGTGGAATGTTATTTGTTCCTTCTACTCCAAAGAAATCAACCACACATAATATTGTCGCTTTAGGAGGTCAAAGAAGGTCCTATAAGTGTATTTTTGAATCTTTTTGGTGATATGACTTGAACCTCCTCATATTGTCCGCGAATAATGTGATCTAAAGATTTGATGGCTATTTGGCTCATATAATCCTTTATTTCTTGAAAAGGATTCAACCAGGACTCTAAACGTTGTAAAACTAAAGAGAGAATAAACAAATTCAACATTCCCATGGTTAGGGTTAAAACAATTACTCATAACATCATGCCAAGGTTGCACATACTTAAGAAATTACCACGGATCCTTTTTGTTAAAAATTAAGAAGTTAATGAAAATTTTACAAAGGAGGTAGCTATGAGAATCATAAAGAGATAAGGAATCAACAAAGGTCATGATGGCATCAAACAATCCAAAAGGTAAGGCTACCTTCACCTTAGAAGCCATAATATACAATTACTTCATTACCTCTTTAAGAGACCACATCAAGAGTGGTGCCTAAATTGGGTTTAAAGTCCACAAAACCCATGTAGCATAGTCACTAAAATAGGTGGACCAACTAATAAGGTCCCCACCATTACATAAAACCAATCCAAGACTAACATGCATATCATCACAAGGAAAGAGATAGTATAAAAATTAATTAAGCATAAAAACATCATCCAAAGTGCTATTATCCATAGGAATTCCATTTGGTTCAAAAGGCTTAGCACATAATGCACACAAGGATGGAATCAAAGATATTTAAGCATATGTAAATATTTCCTTTCATAAAATATCCCAAGGAAAGATATTTTATCAATGGAGTTATGCTATTAGGGAGGCTAGAGAATTTACTATGCAACAAACCAATCCAATCCAAGTTGTTCTCCTAAGAAGTTTGTTTCCCTCTATTAATAAAGGTAAAACTACTATCAAGAGACCCATAAGGACCCATAGGTGGACCAACTAATAAGGTCCCCACCATTACATAAAACAAATCCAAGACTAATATGGATATCATCACAAGGAAAGAGATAGTACAAAAATTAATTAAGTATAAAAGCATCATCGAAAGTGCTATTATCCATAGGAATTCCATTTGGTTCAAAAGGCTTAGAACATAATGCACACAAGGATAGAATCAAAGATATTTAAGCATATGTAAATCTTTCCTTTCATAAAATATCCCAAGGAAAGATATTTTATCAATGGAGTTATGCTATTAGGGAGGCTAAAGAATTTTCTATGTAACAAACCAATCCAAGACAAGTAGTTCTCCCAAGAAGTTTGTTTCACTCTATTAATAAAGGTAAAACTACTATCAAGAGACCCATAATATACTTCAAATCATACAACCCCATGAAGGTGACAAGAAGTATTTATCATCCACACAAATAATTAATTGATTTGGAACCCACAAGTGGTGATCCTTATAACTTAAGCACAACTGTCTCAAACAAGGATGCACATATACAAGAAACACCCAAAGAGGTAATGATACATTTTCCCTAGGGTCCTCAATCATGAAACCACCTTTGAGAAATGGGTCTCAAATTACAACCAACTCACAAAGAAGGGTATCATATGAGAGGAATTAATCTAATGTATTTTAAGAAGGAAACTCTCTGCTTCTCCTACAAGTAGTGACACCTTGATAAAGAATGGAATAACTCAAGGATGAACTCTTTTATATCTTCTCATTACTCCCTTCTTTAGTGAACACTTATCTTAGCTAGAAAGACCTCACATGCAGAACTTGGGTCTATCAAATTGATTATAGTCCCTAAGAAAGACTTTTCTATCATAGGGAAGGATACAACATCCATCATCAAACTTTTCTTATCGTACTAACCAAGACCTAGGTCAAATATATAAGCATCACCATATTAAAATTTATTACTGGGATCAAATGGATAGAGTGGCTACATATATGGGTCTAGACAACACTTTTTTTTCCAAAGGCAACACTAAAACAAAAGGATATACTCTTGATACTAGCATAAGAATCATCAAAAAGAAATATCAAGTAAAGGAAGGTATCGTGCAAATTGATTTCATCTAATGTGTCCTCAAGAACATGCTCACTATGAGTCCCAAGAACAATATAAAGGGCATATTCAAGGATTGGAACACTCAAAGATGAATTGGAAATTGGTACACAAAGATTATCTTTTAATCTTTCATATTTCTTTCCCATAAGAGCACTCTCATCTTCCAAGAAAAGATTTCCATATTTAGAAGGGATGTTAGCACACCATAGTGGGTTGTTATATAGAATATATCCATCAAGATGAGCTAGATCGTCTACATTGTCCACACCACTAGGTAATTCACTAGGAGTGTTTTCATTATCTTTGACCAAGATATTATAATGAGGGAGAGAAAGATCATTCCATGAAAAGGAATTACAACATGCAAGTTCACTCCCTAAAAGACAACTATCAAGTGTCAATGATGTTTCAAATGCATGGTTATTCCTATGATCCCAACAGGTAAGAGGTTCTTCACAAGAGTACATGCTCAAAGGGCCACTCCTATTCACTTGATCAATATTTTAAACATCATCACTCACTGAGACTCACTAATAACAAGATAAATAATTCAAGTGATGTACTACTTTAACAAACAAGTTGATCAACCTAACTTCCATAAAGACAATATACTATCATTCAAAATAATTGCTTCAAGACTAGGTGGACATAAATTAATCTAATAAAAAGAGTCAATTTTATTATCAATAGGATAAACTAGTGTATACACGATCAGAATATATCTATCATCGTCAAGATTCAAAGGATCATTAGACATATATAGGTAAGTTACTACTTGTAATGCCCCAAATCTGGTACTCAGAATGCTATACGGTGCTTATGACCCCAAAGGACCATAAGCTAACGTATGACTGATATCTATGCCTTAACACTGCATAATATACTATATGAATAAAGAAATAAAGGATAAAAGGCTGTAAGGTTCAAAACTATAACATAGCCAATAAAAATATAACATCTGGATGGGGTATGAAATACCCAAAACAACTGAAATAACTGTCTGTACATGATAGTCTGAACAGCCTCTAACTGACTAAACTATCTATATAAGGAGTTGATGAGATATGTCTCCAACTAACACCAACTAATAAATTAATTAATGACATAATAAAGTAATGATCATGTCCTCAAAAGATAAGGACTCACAACTAACTCTGACTGTTGAGATTGGAATCTACTGATGCTCTAGAGCTCATGTCTCTAAACCTTTGGTATAAAATACCATAGTGCAAATATGTCAGTACTTTGAAAATTATGGTATGCATATGAGGTAGGCTAAATGCATGGGGTTCATATGCATGAACAATACTGGCTAAATGGCTAATATGAATATGTGAATGCATGCAAAAATACCTAGTAACTATAATTGAGATTGTCCTAACTTGAATTTACTGATAACTAACATGACTGGTAACTTAGTTTCGATGACTCATATAATTAATAACATGAGTAACTGTATCTGACAGTCCTAATTATGATGGAACTAGATGATTTTTATACTATTCTAAGTTGACTAAATCTTACAATGCTGAATTCTGTAGCTAAAACTGTGGGAAATAGACATCTCACCGAAATTCCCCAAATGAAGCATTATAGATGAATTAGGGTCCAATCTGCTCTCTGATTACAAGGGTGTCAATACCATGCAACTGGTAAGGACAACATGTGAGTGACCCTCTACTAGTAGCTTACTCTAATGAGAACGGTGGAAACCCTCAAATAGCAAGATAAGCCACCTTATCTACCCTTAACTAGTAATTCTGATGTCTCAACCTATGCAGGCTACGTAGTTCATAAATGCAAGGATTGGTTCTAAGAATCACACCCTCTACTGGTAGGTGAGTTCCCATACTTGGGTTCACTCGATGCTAATTTCTACTCCCATCTGAACAGATAAAAAACATGATTAAATGATCTGAACATGGATTAAGTTTACTAAATTCTGTTAACTAACGGAATACTACTGATATATGATAACTGACTGAGTTTATGAGATTATTGAGGTTAACAAATCACTGAGCTTTCCTGAGTCACATGATTGATTGAGTTCTATGGATAATGGCTTGACTGAGGATATTATGAAAACATAACACTGGCTCTAGGCATATAACTAAATGTCGGGTACAAGTACCCCCAAGACTCGATGGAATGAAACTGACAAAGCATGACTTCCTTGAATAAATGACCAACATCGCAATCCACAATTCATTTATTAAGGAAATTCATCAAGCATATGATTTGCATAAGCTTGTACATAAATGGCTTAAAAATTTGCTGAACGGAACTTGCGACGACTCATGCGATGGTCCATCACTGGATCGATGATCCGTCATTTCGACCTTCGTAGGTTAACCAGGATAGGGTCTCACTACCTAAGTAGCAACGGATAAGGTGACGGTCTATCTCAAGTTTGAAGGTCCATCATAAGTTCGACGGTCCGTCAACCTGTCCATCGCACCTTATCCAGATTGTTGCCTCACTACCTTGGCTGCAATGGTGAAGGCGATGGTCCATTGCTAGATCGATGGTCCATCAACTTGGCTGTCGTACCTGAGAGATTTTGATAGCTCTGACTAAATCGTCCATAACTTTTTACTCCGATACTGGATTTGGACGAAATTTGTATTGTTGGAAAGCTAATTCAACTTCCTAAGTGACAAAAAGTAAATTAATCTTTCAAATAAATCTTCTAACATTCTTGGGACAATTTCAAGTTAGGAAAAAGTATGGGATATTACTATATCACCCCCTTGAGAATATTTATCCTCGAATGAGACTGCTTGAGGGGAAAAGAATATTAACTAATGTATATACTGAACATGACTGGTTGGAACATGATTTCATGACTGACATGACTGATAACTTAATATATCATACTAATCATGCATATCTGATGCATGTGTGTCACCCAAACTGGGGCCTTGGCCATGACGAGCATTCTAGAACCGTGAAGGCTCGGGATGCCCTCTGTCTATCTATCTATAATCATGCACATAATTCAATGATAAAAGATAATACGGAAAGAGAAATCTAATAAAAAAACATGGTAAATCTGAATGTGATCATAATACTGAAAACTGAAATCCAAAATATATCTGAATAATAATGTCTGACTCAGTCTGCGAAATCTCTACCATGAACTAATCAAAGTTATCTGAAAGCTAGGTCAAGGCGCCCAATAGACCAAAACCTAACTAATAGTAGTAATATGAAATAACCATGCCTTCTGAATCATAGAAGGATCACCACTGCAAACTCCGGTCTGTGATCTAGAATCTCTACTATTTATCTGGACCACTAGAGTGTGCCTCAGAACCTCAAAGGAGGAGGGGTCAGCACAATTGTACTGGCACGTGAAGCAATCCAAAATAGAGTAGTTAAACATATATATATATATAATACTGAAAACAAATTTTCATAAATTATTATGCATAAAACAGTTTCTGAAAACACGTGGGCATCTTCAAAAAACATATAACCTATCTGTAAATCTCAAACTTCGATCTATGTATTACTTCTAAGTTAGGTGGTATCCCCTACAAGTATGATATCCCACGGGCAATATGGAATTGACCATTGACTCAGTGGGGAAGCCTCCAACCTGAGTGTGCTGCAAGGGTTAGAGTTTTTGAATCTAACATGCCACATGATACTTAAATCAGCATATAATAATATACCCAGGTCGGCAAATCACAATTTTGGGAAAAGAGTTGTCTGAACTCACACGTTCTTCGAGGAACCACCTAAGCTCTCTTTATGCCCTATTTTAGCCTTTTCTAGACATGCATTATTCTGAAGTTCTAAAACATACAAATCTGATAAAGTTTGATTTCTGTATTCGTCTGTGTCGGTAATGGCATTTTTTGAGTTTGGTATTGTCATACCAAGACTTGCAAGTCATGATTTCTGAGCCATATTACATTAGGATAAATATTTCATTTAAAACAAAGCTTAGACCACCCAAAAACATGTAACTAATATAGAATATTTCGTGTTCCGATGCTCAAGTCAAAATGATGCAAAAATGTCATCAAACATATGGTGGTCTAGTTTCTTTAGCAAATCATGCACTCTTTTATTACATGCATTATGAACATGAAGCATTCATGCTAAATTCCCTCTTTAGTGATTTAAAACCACCATTAAATCATAACAAGAGTTCAACCATTTCATATAGTGCTTATCAAGAATGCATTGCAAAATAATTCATATGCTATGAAAAATCTAAAAATTCATAGTAAGAGGGAATTCACCAAAAGTCCTGCTCTCAACAAGAATTCATTCTTAAATACATTTTCTCATACATACATATTCTCAAATCACTTTGGGGAAGGTCAAAAGACCAAAACAATAATGTTAAAACATCTAATACGTGAATATATACATAGTTTCAAAAACCCCATTCTAAAACATGATTTTTCTATGCCCATGAGAATTTAGGAAAACCCCGCGTACCTCTATTTAAGAAAATAATAGGTGTTTCTTGAAGCTTGTGGATTGGGGATTCCGAATCTCTAATCAATTTTAAAAACCCACGGTTGAATATTGATTTATTTGGGTTTTTAGTTTGAAACCCTTGGGAGTATTCTTGAGAATTTTTAGATGAATGTGGATGTATTTTGGAGAATTGGGGACTGAATTTCGTGTTTATGGCTGAATAAGGGTGGGAAAAGGACCATTTTGTACCAAAAACAGAGTGTTTAAGTCACTTGAAATAATTACATAGGCTCCGCATATGATATCGCCTTTATTTAAATAGACGCCGCCTATGCTATCGCCTATGTTTAGATTGGCACCGCATATGCTATCACATATGTTTTCCAGTGGCAATGTGCAATTGGTTAGGCGACGCATACTACTTTGAAAGGCCATAAATTCCCTCTCGGGTGTCGGATTTTATTAAAATTTGTATTGTTAGAAAGCTAACTCGAAAACCTATCTTTTATACATAGTAGGCTCTCTAATTCGACACATACAAAGAGTCATGGTCGATAGAAGTTGACACAAATTATAATGTCCACTTAAACTTAATCGATCAAAGTAGTTTTCAACTAGTCCTTGAGTCAAAGGATCTCTATGGTCTAAATTAAAGCTTGAATGGATTCACATACTACACAAATAATTAACATGTTATATTGGCATAGGATTTATGGCTTCGGGATTATCAACACATCAGAATCATGCTCTATAATGTAGTCCGAAATTCGGGGCATTACATTATACCCAATTAGGATCATTCATCCCTGAATGATGATGTGGGACACAGACAGACATGATTTCAAGCATAATAAGGACTAGGAAAGTTAAGATAGGAATATTACCTTCTATCACATCATCCATCGAAGCAAACAAATTGGGATATCTAATTCTCATGTCATCTTTTGACTCCCAAGTTGCTTCTTCAACTTTATGATTCTTCTACAATACCTTCACTGAGGCTATCTCTTTGCTCCTCAACTGTCGAACTTAGCGATCTAAAATTTCAATGGGCTCTTATTCGCAAGACAAGGAATCTGTCACTTTGATATCCTTTACTGTTAATACCAAAGAATGATCTCCAATGCATTTCTTCAACATGGATACATGGAATACCGGATGAATGGAACCTAAACTAGTAAGGAATTCTAGCTCATAAGCAACTGCACCAATCTTTCTCAGAATCTGATATGGCCCTATATAGAGAGGGCTCAATTTACCCCTTTTTCCAAACTGTATAACTCCTTTAATAGGAGAAACCTTGAGAAACACCCAATCACCAACTACAAACTCTAATTCTCTTCCCCGAACATCGACATAGGACTTCTGATGACTCTGAGCAGTCTTAAGTCATTCTATAATGATATTCACTTTCTCCATCGCCTGATGAAAAAGATCAGGCCCATACAACTGAGTCTCACCCACTTCATGCCATCCTATCAGAGACCTACATCTCCTTCCATACAAAGCCTTAAAAGGAGCCATATTGATGCTGGCATGGTAGCTATTATTATAAGAAAATTCAATAAGTGGTGATGATCTACCCAACTACCTTTGAAATCAATGACACATGTCCTCAACATATTCTCGAGGGTCTGAATGGTACGCTCAGCTTGCCCATTCGTCTGAGGGTGGAAAGTTGTGCTCAAATTCACTTATGTACCTAAACCCTTCTGAAAAGATCTCCAGAACTGAGATGAAAACTGTGTACCTCTATCGGAAATAATGGCACTGGTTCCTCATGCAACCAAACTATCTCCTCAATATAAATCTTAACATAACCCTCTCCTGAATAGTTAGTCCTCACATGAAAAAAGTGGGCTGACTTTGTCAACCGATCTACAATCACCCATATAGATTTATACTGGTTTCGGGATTTCGGAAGTCCCTTAATGAAGTCCATGTTCAGCATCTCCCACTTCCATAAAGGCAGGGCTATATCTTGGGAAGTACCACCTAGCCTTATGTGTTCTACCTTCACTTGTTGACAGTTCAAACACTTGGACACAAAAGCAACTACATCACATTTCATGTTATTCCACCAATACAAGGTTTTCAGATCATGGTACATCTTAGTAGAGCCTGGGTGAATGACATACCTCAAAGTATGTGCCTCATCAATTATTATTTCACACAGTCCATCAACATTTGAAATGCACAACCAACCCTGAAATCTCAGAATACCATCACCACCAATTTCAAATGACATAACCTTTTTTTGACCCACATCTTTTTTGATTTGCATCAAGATGGGATCTTCAACCTGCTTCTCCTTAACTTCAGCACAAAGGGATGACTTAGCTAACTCATGAACAATCACCCCTCTATCTTCGAAATCTAAGAGTCACACTCCCAGATTTTCAAGGTGGTGAATATCCTTCACCATCTCTTTCTTTCCTTCTTCTACATGAGAAAGGCTGCCCATAGACAACCTACTGAGGGCATCGGCTACAACATTTGTCTTGCCCAGATGGTAATGCAGGATCATATCATAGTCTTTTAGAATCTCCATCCAGTGTGTTTGCCTGAGGTTCAATTCTTTCTATGAGAAAACATACTGCAGACTCTTGTGGTCAGTGAAGATATAAATGTGAACACTATACAAGTAGTGCTGCCAAATCATAAGTGCAAACACCACAGCCGCTAACTCCAAATCATAGGTTGGGTAGTTATGCTCGTGCACCTTTAACTGCCTAGATGCATAAGCCACTACCTTACCATGCTGCATCAACACACAACCAAGTCCTATACAAAATGCACCACAGTATACCACAAAGCCATCTACACCCTCGGGAAGGGTCAAAATGGGGGCAGTGGTCAGTTTGTCTTTCAACTTCTCGAAACTATTCTCACATAGATCAGACCACACAAACTTTACCTTTTTTTGAGTTAATTTAGTGAGTGGAGCAGCTATGGAAGAAAAACTCTCTATGAACCTTCTGTAATACCCCGCCAAACCTAAAATGCTCTGAATATCGGTTGGAGTCATAGGTCTGGGCTATTTTCTCACTGTTTCATCTTTTTGGGGATCCATTCTTATCCCATCATTGGACACAATATGCCCCAATAAGGCAATAACATCTAACCAGAATTCACACTTAGAAAATTTTACATACCGCTGATGATCCTTAAGGGTCTGAAGAAAAATTCGGAGGTGATTGGCGTGATCCTCTTTACTCTTAGAATAGACCAGGATATCATCAATAAATACAATGACAAACAAGTCAAGAAACTGATGGAATACTCTATTCATAAGATCCATGAAGGCTGTAGGGGCGTTAGTTAACCCAAAGGACATGACTAGAAATTCATAGTGACCATATCGAGTTCGGAAGGCTGTCTTAGTTATGTCTAACTCCCTAACTTTCAATTGATGATAACCCAAGCGAAAGTCTATTTTGGAAAAACACTTGGCACCTTGAAGCTGGTTAAAAAGGTTGTTAATCCTAGGAAGAAGATATTTATTTTTAATCGTGACCTTATTCAGCTGACGGTAGTCTATGCACATACAAAGGGAACTATCTTTCTTTCGCATGAAAAGTACAAGCGCGACCCAAGGAGACATACTGGGGTGTATAAAACCCTTATCTAGAAGATCTGCTAACTGTTCTTTCAACTCTTTTAGTTCTGCAGGAGCCATTTTATATGGCGGATTGGAAATAGGACGAGTGTCTAGCAATACATCAATACCAAACTCAATCTCTCTATCAGGTGGTATTCCTGGGAGATTATTTGAAAAGACTTCTGGGAATTCTTTTACTACAAGAATAGATTGAAGAGGAAGACTCTCGACATTGGGGTACTTAACTCGGATAAGGTGGTATAAGCAACCTTTAGAAATGTGTTTATGAGCCCTGAGATAGGATATAAAGTGCCCTCTGGGTGCTAAAGAATGTCCTTCCCACTCTATCACTGGTTTATTCGGGAAAGAAAAAGTGACCCTTCGAGTCATACAATCTAATGTGGCATAGCATGAATAGAGCCAATCCATTCCTAAGATAGCATCAAAAGCAACCATATCAAACTCTATGAGATCTGATAACTTATCCTGGCTACCAACAGTCACAACACCACCCTTGTACACCCTCCTAGCAATAATAGAATCCCCCACTGGCGTGGAAACAACAAAAGGTTCATAAATCACACTAGGCTGAAACTCGAAACCAATAGCCACATACGGGGTAACATAGGATAAAGTAGACCCGAGATCAAGTAACACATAAACATCATGGGAAAAGATTTGTAACGTACCGATAACAATATCTGGGGAATCTTTCGCCTCTTGGCGGTTGGTCAAAGCATATAACCGGCTGTGACTATTGCCTGAAGCTGATGTGCCGCCCTTCTGAGGTGGGGTTGGTGCGGAAGAATTTGCCTGATACTTTATACCACCAACATTTTTTTCTAGCAGATGGATATTCCCTCTGAAAGTGACCCAGCAGACCACATGAATAAGACACTAATGAGCCCGACTGACACCTTCCCGGATGATTTCTACCACAAGTCTTGCACCACGAAAAAGTATGATGCTACTGAGCCACACTACCCTGTGACCGAGTATCCTAAGCTTTGGTTCCATGGTTAGTCTGAAAAATCTGAGATCGTTTGTCTGTTGGTAGTGGAGGTAATGAGGCGCTGGCTGTAGACTGTGTATTACCCCAATTCTTCTTTTTCTGCCATTTATTTCCCTACTTACCTTCCTAAGGCTGACTGTGACTCTAGTCGGCTGGTCTGCCTCTTTTCACTTGTCTTTCCACCTCCCTAGCTTCAGAGGTATTCTTCTTTTTCTCTTCTACTTGCTGTATATGAATGGCCAGCCTAGCAAAGCCTAACTCCTTATTCAACATTGCCCCCTGGCACTCAAGCACAAGGTTATCAGAAAGGCCGGATGCAAATTTCCTCATCTGGGCTCTCATATTACTAGTCGACTCTGGTGCATAGCGAGCTAGTTTGTTGAACTTCAAAGTGTACTCCTGCACACTCATACTGCCCTACTTCAAATTCATAAACTCTTCCGCTTTGGCCTCTCTCAAGTCTAGAGCAAAGAATTAATCAAGGAAAGTTTCCACAAATTTGCCTCAAATTGTGGGCTCAACACTCTAATCTTTTGCAACCTCCCAGTCGACATACCACTGATTCGTAACATCCTTAAGCTGATAAGTTGCTAGTTCCACCCCTTTAACCTCATACACATGCATTACATTAAAGATCTTTTCCATCTCATCCACGAATTCTTGTGGATCTTCCTCTACCTTGGTGTCAGTGAACTTAGGTGGGTTTATTTTCATAAAATGTTCGACCCTAGTAGCCTCAGACGTAACAGATGCAGACCCAAAATCTTTTAATCATTGAGCCTAGTTAGCTACCAACTATATTAGCATATGAATAGACCGTCTGAAGTCTACATTTGAAATATCTCTCTGAGAAGTCGAGGGATAGTTTACACAGCCCGTGGAGCCCGAGGTGGACTGGTTGGGATTGGAGGGACTCCCAGAGTAGGGACAAGTTCTAGAGTATGAGCTCTGTTATAGGTCCATATCCCATGGGTGGGACGGACCTCATCTGCCTGAACATTCTGATCGATGATACGACATGGAGGCATACCTGTGTTTCTGAAATACAAGTGATCATTGATTAGGCGACAGTTCAGACTCTTAAGAATGAATGAAATCACAAAGAAGGGAAACATTTCCTAAATACCTAGTAGCCTCTTGCTTATAAGTGTGGCACACTACACACCCATAACTAAGAATCTACCTGAAGCGATTTTGCTGACACCTTAGGACCATGAACCGTTCTCTGATACCAAGTTTGTCACAACTCGAATCAGGGCCCTGGTCGTGACGAGCATTCCCAAACTGTGAAGGCCCGGGATGGCCTCTGTCTATCTATCTGGTAACCATGCACATAATTCATATGATAAAAGATAATGTGGAAAGAGAAATCTAATACGGAAACATGATCAATCTAAATGTGATCATAATACTGAAAACTGAAATCCAAAATATATCTGAATAATAATTTCTGACTAAGTCTATGAAATCTCTACTATGAACTAATTAAAGTTGACTGAAAGCTGGGACAAGGCCCCCAATAGACCAAAACCTAACTAATAATAGTAATATGAAATAACCAGGCCTTCTGAATCGTAGAAGGCTCATCACTGCAAACTCCGGTCTGTGATCTAGAATCACTACTGTTTATCTGGACCCCTAGACTTTGCCTCAGAACTTAGAAGGAGGGGGGTCAGTACAATTGTACTAGCACACGAAGAAATCTAAAATAGAGTAATTGAACATATATATATATATATATATAATACGTGAGGGCAAATTTTCATCAATCATTATGCATAAAATAGTTTCTGAAAACATATGGTTATCTTCTAAAAACATGTAACTTGTCTGTAAATCTCAAACTCTGATCTGTGTATTACTTTTGAGTTAGGTGGTATCCCCTACAAGTATGATATTCTACGAGTGATGTAGAATCCGCCATTGACTCAGCGGGGAAGCCTCCAACTCGAGTGTGCTGCAAGGGTTGGAGTTCCTGAATCTGATACACCACACGACCCTTAAGTGAGCATTTAATAATATACCCGGGTCGGCAAACCACGGTTTTGGGAAAAGAGTTGTTTGAAATCACGCCTTCTTGGGGGAACCACCTAAGCTCTCTTTATGCCCTATTTTACCCTTTTCTGGACATGCATCATTCTGAAGGTCTCAAATATTCAAATCTGATAAAGTCTGATTTTGGTATTCGTCTGCGTCTGTTATGGCATTTTTTGAGTTTGGTATCATCATACCAAGACTTTCAAGTCATGATTTATGAGCCATAATACATTAAGATAAATATTTCATTTAAAAAAAAAGCTAAGACCACCCAAAAACATTCAACTGATATCGAAGATTTCGTGTTCCGAAACTAAAGTCAAAATCATGCAAAAACTTCATCAAACATATGGTGGTCCAGTGCCTTTAGCAAATCATGCACTCTTTTATTACATGCATTATGAACATTAAACATTCACGCTAAATTCCCTCTTTAATAATTTAAAACCACCTTTAAATCATAACAAGAGTTCAACCATTTAATATAGTGCTTATCAAGTATGCATTGCAAAACAATTCATATGCTATGAAAAATCTGACAATTCATAATAACAGGGAATCAACCAAAAGTCATGCTCTCAACAAGAATTCATTCTTAAATATATATTTTCATACATACATATTCTAAAATCACTTTGGGGAAGGTCAAAAGACCAAAACAATGATATTAAAACATTTATACGTGAATATATACATAGTTTCAAAAACCCCATTCTAAAACATGATTTTTCTATGCCCATGAGAATTTAGGAAAAGCCCTCGTACCTCTATTTCGGAAAATAATGGGTGCTTCTTGAAGCCTGTAGATTGGGGATTCCGAATCTCTAATCAATTTTGATAACCCACGGTTGAATCTTGATTTATTTGGGTTTTTAGTTTGAAACCGTTGGGAGTGTTCTTGTGAATTTTTAGATGAATGTGAATGTATTTTGGAGAATTGGGGACTGAATTTCGTGCTTATGTCTGAATAAGGGTGGGAAAAGGACCATTTTGCCCGAAAAACGAAGTGTTTAAGTCACTTGAAACCATTACATAGGCGCCGCATATGATATCGCCTATGTTTACATAGGCACCACCTATTTTATCGCCTATTTTTACATAGGTTTTGCCTATGCTATCGCCTATATTTACATAGGCGCTGCATATGCTTTCCAGTGGCCATGTGCGACTGGTTAGGTGACGCATACTAATTTGAAAGGCCATAACTTTTTGCTCGGGTGCGGGATTTTAGCAAAATTGGTATTGTTGGAAAGCTAACTCGAAAAGCTATCATTTTACACATATTAGGCTCTCTAATTTGATATATAAAAAGAGTCATGGCCAATAGAAGTTGGCACAAATTATAATGTCTACTTAAGCTTAATCGATCGAAGTAGTTTTCAACTCGTCCTTGAGTAAAAGGACCTCTATGGTCTAAATTCAAGCTTGAATAGATTCATATACTACACAAATAATTAACATGCCATATTGGCATAGGATTTATGGCTTCGGTATGATCAACATATCAGAATCATGGTCTATATTGTAGCCCAAAATGCGAGGCATTACAATATGTAACTTATTCATAAATGCATGACTAGATGTTCTAATGAACTAAGTTTCTCATAATGAGAATGCATGTCTGATGCATAATTATATAACTTAGCTGATACATGAAAGCATGAATGAATATGCAATGGTACTTGGTTCCATGTTTGTGATAAACACTAAACATGAAACTGAGTAAGCTTAAGGAGAATTGTTACCTTGAGCATTATCTGAGTTTGCGGAGAATAGGTGAGGATACTTTGGTACTCATGTATCCTTTGGCTTCCCAGGTAGCTCCCTCAATGGACTGATTTTTCTAAAGAACCTTAACTAGAGGGACTTCTTTTTTCCTTAATCTACCAGTCTGATAATCTAGATTTTGACCGGAATCTCTTCATAAGTGAGGCTATTCAGAACATCTATGCTCTGACTAGGGAATACAACTGCTGGGTAACCTATGCACTTCTTGAGTAAGGAGACATGGAAGACTGGATGAACTGAATCTAGATTTGAAGTCTATTTGAGTTCATAAGCTACCTTGCCAAAGCAACTAAGAATCTTAAAGGGACTGACATATCGGAGACTGAGCTTTCCCTTCTTGTCGAACCTTTTCAGTTCCTTCATGGGAGAGATCTTTTGATAGAAATGATCACTAATCTCAAAATCGAGATCCTTTCTACAAATATTTGCATAAGACTTTTTTCAGCTCTTAGCATCCCAGAGTCTTTCTCTAATCAATTAGACTTTCTCTAGGGCTTTGAATACGAAGTTAGGCCCTATAACTGAGGCCTCACTAACTTCAAACCAATCAGTTGGAGATCTATATCTCCTACCGTAGAGTGCTTTGAATAGAGATATATGAATACTAAAATGATAGCTATTATTGTATGTAAATTCAATCAAAGGGAAGTGGTTATCTCAACTTCCCTTGACATCTATTGCACACACACACAACATATCTTCTAAAGTGTGAATGGTCTTTTCAGGTTGACCATCTGTCTGAGGATGAATAGATGTACAGAGATGAACTTGTGTACCATGACTCTTTTGGAATGTTTTCAAGAAATAAAAGGTGAATTGGGTACCTCTGCCTGAGATAATATATAATGGAACACCGTGAAATCCGACCAACACTCTGATGTAGAGTTTTGCATAATGCTCGGCTAAATAAGAGGTATGGACTGGAAGGAAATGAGTTGATTTGGTCATTCTATCTACAATGACCCAAACTGAATCATGTTGGCGATGAGTATGAAGCAAACCCATTACAAAGTCCATGTTCACTTCTTCCCACTTCCAAGTAGGAATACTGAACTCTTACATGGACCTACTAGGCTTTTGATGCTCTATCTTAACCTGCTGACATATCGAGAACTTAGCCACAAACTCTGTAATGTCTCTCTTCATCCAACTCCAATAATAGATTTTCTGCAAATCGTAGTACATCTTTGTGGCCCCTGTTTAAATTGAGTAGCACGCACTATGCGCTTCTGAAAGAATTCACTGCCTTAAGTCATCTATAACTGGAACACATAGACAACCCTGACAACACAGAAAACCATCTCTCCCTTGGGAGAAAACCTCTACTTTCTGATCCTTGACTGACTTTTTTAACTTGACAAGGATAGGATCCCTATCTTTCTTTTCTTTCATCTTGGAAACTAGAGATGATTCGGAGCTACTTTGAGCCCATATATCACCCTCCTCTATATCGACTAAGAGAATGCCTATTCTATCAAGATGATGGACTTCCTGGGCTAAATTTTGCTTACTATCCTCGAAATGAGCAACACTAACCATTGACAGTCTACTGACACCGTCGGTCACTATGTTGGCCTTGCCCGAATGATAAAGGAAAATCATGTCATAATCTTTCAAGAGCTCTAACTACTTCCTCTGATGAAGATTGAGATATTTATGAGAAAATACATACTGAAGGGTCTTATGATCCGTAAATGCATCTATATAAACACCGTATAGGTAATGCCTCCAAATCATCAAGGCAAATAATACGGCGGCTAACTCAAGATCATGAGTAGGATAATTATTCTCATGGGGTTTAAGCTGTCTGGAGGCGTTGGCTATGACCTTACCTTGATATATGAGGAAACAACCCAAAACTTCTCTGGATGCATCACAATACACTACAAACCCATCTGAACCATCTGGAAGAGCTAGAACTAGAGCTGAGGTAAGTCTTGTCTTCAACTCCAGAAAACTCTTCTCGAAAGGATCTGACCACTGAAACTTGACTTTCTTCTGAGTCAATCTGGACATAGGGGATGCAATAGAATAAAATCCCTTAACAAACCATCTATAATAGCTAGCCAATCCCAAGAAACTTTGGATATCTAGTGGAGAGATAGGGTGAGGCCAATTTCTTATTGCTCCGGTCTTTGGAGGATCTACTCTAATGCCATAACTGGAAATGATATGGCCAAGGAATGCTACTGACCTCAGCAAAAACTCACCCTTGCTAAATTTGGTGAACAACTGATGATCTCTGAGAGTATGAAGTTTAATTCTGAGATGGTCTGCAGGAATAGACAAGAATATGAACTATGAAGACTATGACGAACATATCCAAGTACTGATTAAACACATGGTTTTTCAAGTCCATGAAACCTATTGTGGCATTGGTGAGACCAAAGGACATGATTATGAATTTCAAATGACCATATCGAGTATAGAAAGCTATTTTTGGGATGTCATATTCTTTGACTTTGAGCTGATGATAGCAGAATCGGAGGTTTGTCTTGGAGAAATAGCTACAACCCTGAATTTGGTCAAACAAGTCATCGATTCTGGGAAAAGGATACTTTTTCTTGATCGTGATATTATTAAGTTGATGGGACTCTATACACATTCTAAGAGAACCGTCTTTCTTGTGCATGAATAATACTGCATTGCCTCATGGGGACACATTAGGCCCGATGAATCCCTTATCTAAAAGATCATTCAACTGCTCTTTTAATTCTCTGAATTTTGCTGGATCCATTCTGTATGGAGGAATAGATATAGGCTAAGTATCTTAAAGAAGATCAATGTCGATGTCTATTACCCTATCGGGAGAAATTCCTAGAAGATCTTCAGGAAAGACATCTAAACTAGGACTAATTCAAGATTGGGAGTTTCAAAACTAATGTCCTTAACACGAATAGGATGATAGACATATCCCTTAGATATCATATTCCATTCCTAAAGGTAGGAAACAAGAAGACCTCTGAAAGCGGATACCCTAACTTTCCGCTCTAGGATGGGTTCATTTGAAAACTGGAACTGGACTATTCTATTTCTGTGGTCAACTATGGCATAGCAAGAATAAAGCTAATCCATTCTGAGAATGACATCCAAATCAGTCATCTCTAATTCAACTAAGCCTGCTAAAGTTACTTTCTAAGATATCATAATCGAGCAATTCCTGTATACCCACTGAGCTATCATTTTTTAACCACTCGGGTTGAAACTAAAAAGGGCTTTGTTAGAATTCCAGGTCTGACTCTAAACTTAATTGCTATATAGGGAGTAATAAAAGACAAAGAAACACCTAGATCTAGTAAATCATAAACATACACATGAATGATCTATAACATACCAGTAACCACATCAGGAGAGTTTTCCTAATCTTGGCGGGACTGGAGAGCATAGAGTCTGTTTGGGCGTTGCCCACTAGTAACACTGGAGGTGGCACCCTGCTGATTTGAGCAACTAGACTGAGATGAGGAACGGTTCTATTGACCCTACAAACCTGACTGCGGACAATCTCTAACTCTGTAGCCTGGCTTGCCACAGCCGAAACTAGTATCATTGCCTGCCATGCAAGTACCCTGGTGGTTCTTGCCAAAAGTCTGACAAAGGGGATAGGTCAGGGCACTGCTAACACTACCCTAAGACTTAGATCCTAGCGCTTTATCTTTGAACTGAGGAACAAGAACACTAGCTGAAGAAAGAGTTGGAACTGAGGACTTAGAACAAAACTGAGAATGATTTTCTACTTCCCCTAAGTTCTACTGGATGTCGGATGCATAATTATATAACTGCTAATGGATGTCTGATGCATAATTATATAACTGAGCTGATACATGAATGCATGACTGAATATGCAATGGTACTTGGTACCAAGTTTGTGAAGAACACTGAACATGAAACTGAGTATGGTTTAAGAGAACTATTACCTTAAGCTTGATCTGAGTTGGTGTAGGATAAGTGAGGATACTTGGTACACATTTCTTCTTCAGCTTCCCAAGTAGCTCCCTCGATGGAATGATTTTACCAAAGAACCTTAACTAGAGGGACTTCTTTATTCCTCAATCTATGAGTCTTATAGTCTTGGATCTCTACTGAAATATCTTCATAAGAGAGGCTATTCTAAACTTCTATGCTCTAATAGGAACTACAACAGCTGGGTCACCTATGCACTTCTTGAGCATGGAGACATGGAATACAGGATGATACAATGCTAGATATGAAGGCAAATCAAGCTCATAAGCTACCTTGCCAAAGAAACTAAGAATCTTGAAGGGGCCGACATATTGGGGACTAAGCTTTCCCTTCTTGCTGAACTTCTTCACTCCCTTAATGGAAGAGATCTTTAGATAGACATGATCACCAATCTCAAATTTGAGATCCTTTCTACAAACATCTGTATAAGACTTCTATCGGCTTTGAGTAGCCCGAAGTATTTCTCTGATAAAATGGACTTTCTCTAACGCATCAAATACTAAGACAGACCCTATAACTGAGGCCTCACTAACTTCAAACCAACCAAATAGAGATCTACATCTCCTACCGTAGAGAGCTTCAAATAGAGCCATATGAATACTAAAATCATAGCTGTTGTTGCATACAAATTCAATCAAAGCCAAGTGGTTATCCTAACTTCCCTTTACATCAATTGCAAACACTCAAAGTGGAAAAGTTAAAATCTTAAAAATGCCATATGTACAAAAGTGGATTCATGTTTCAAAGAAAGCTTCTAACATTCTTGGGACAATTTCATGCTAGGAAAAAGTATGGGGTATTACACTACTCATATTCAATGGGTTACTAGCTACACAATCATCATTTATATGTACAAAAATGTAAGAGTGAGCTATGTTACCTATAAGTTTTTTACAAGATTCTTCTTTGCCTTGGTGTGAAGGACCTCCACAAGTGTTGGAAGCATCTAAAATTACTCTTGTCAATTCTTTAAAGGGAATCTTATTTTTGGGCACTTGTTTTCCTTAGTTTACGATGTTGGTACCTACACACATGTCCTTAGTAAAAGAAGGACAAACAATATTAGCCTGATTTTGTGGCAACCTCCTTACTTCGCTCCTCTCAACCTCTCCTTTTTTCTCTCTTATATTTCAACCTTGTACTCCCTTACTCCTCTCAATCTTTTGTCTCTCAATTTCTTTAGGCTTGGAGTAAGTGATCATATCTCTTTTAGATTTAGGAAGAATGTGTGGAAAGATATGATTTCACCATTGTTCCATTAAAATCTTAGGCCAATTTTGTATATTTGAACCCTATGTTTTACAAATTAAGCGGCACCTAAAACCTTCACTCACCTAGAAACCCTATACCCATCAAAAAAGTATACAACAAGTAGAGTCTCTCGACGTATCCCTAGATGGTCAACCATGGGTGAAATGAAGTTTTTTCTATAGCACCAATCTTCTAGTTCAAAGAGTCACCAGAACCCCACAAATGTTTACCTTTCTAGAGTGAACATTTCTTCTTAGATCAATATTATAAATCTTCACATACCCCATTAATATGTGGGTACCCCTCATGATTTCCTTCAAGGCACTCCATGTTTGGTTGGACTTTCTTTTGATATCCCACCATATCAATGTCTGATCTTAAATATGTTTGTTAGCACATGTATCTTTTTTAATATCGGTTATATCATAACCCTTTAAGAACCTTTCACACTTCAATTCCCAATCAAGATATTCTTTATGACTTGAATACCTTATAAACATCAAAAGAGTAGGAAGATCATGACTTCTACTATACACTCCATGTATACCTTGGTTCCTATTTCCATTTATTCGGGCACTAGAATTAGAAGGATAAGATATCGTACCCTTGGACTTTGGAGATTTTTAGTCTCTTTTTCTAATGGGGAAACCTCTACAATAGCAGGTATAACCATTCACTTTAATTCAATATTGATAAGATATACCACATAATAAGGAATTGGAATCTTCAAAATCCTTATATACACTCTCACCACGATCCTCATAAGACTTGTAAAAGAATGGGTTATACTTTAATTCACCTCTAGCTCGGAGTGGGAAGTGTAATACTCCTCACATGCCCCATCTTCCTCATAAAAATCTTCCAATGCTTTTCATCATCTCCATACTAACTATAAGAATTAGGGTCATCGTTCATCTTACATTCTTCTTCATAATATTATCCCTTATTCTCACCCATCTCTTGATAATACCAATATACATAAGCCCCATAATTTTTATCTTCTTTGTAGCCACAATTATCTTCACTATAATCATAGTCTCCGATGTCGTAGTCGCAATTATACAAAGCTATCAAAGACATACTTTCTTAGATCTTCTTGTACCTACAAAATTACCAAGTAAGATTAGTAGTACAGCCCCTCACCAACACTTGTAAGATTCTCACCTGTGTGATCCTCACAATTGGAATAGCGAATGTGGAAAGTTCCTTATAAGTCAATGGTCAACAAGGTGTCAATCATTACTTGAGGCCAGAGTGGATTCTTGTTTGAATGACTCAAAGAAATAAAAAATACTTACTAATTTGAACTAAATAAGTTACAATGAATAAAAATTTTAAAAGCACAAAAGAAATAAGTTGAAAAATGAAAATGGTTTCAGATACTAATTCACAACAAAGTAGGATGATTACTGGTTGTTAATTAGAATTAAGAATCAAGAAAAAAGTCTAAGAATCAAAAAAATGAAACCAAGAATCTATAAATGAGCTTACTGAAATTTTTTCCAAGTTGATAACTATGTTGACAACTAGGATGGTAGTCGTCACTTGGTTGAAAACTTATCAATGTTGTCGTTAACTCTAATTAGTATAGGTTTAGGGTTTCTAGCTAACGACTAGGCTAAAATCTTACCTAGTTGACTCCTAGGTTAAAAACTCAGCACCTAGTTGATGACTGAGGTGACTACTAGTCAGTATGTAGACAGCTTATCAACGAAGTCATCACCCTTAACCAGTGTGCATCCATGTCTTTAATGTGTGAAAGAAAAGGAGTAGAGGTTCTTCAAATATTTTATCCTTCTTTGAATGATCTTGATTGCTTCATTTGATATTATTCCAAGATTTAAACGCTTCAACAATAAATACTTTAACTATTGATAGACTTGAATTCCTTCCCCCCCCTTTGTACTATCTTTTGTTCTCTTCTTTTAGAATATTCTCTTTTGATACCACTTTGATCCTTTTTTTCTTTTGATGAATACGAATATTATTTGGAAATACCTTTTCTTTCACTTTCTTTTGGATCAAACACACTCTTTTTTAATGTTTTGCTTCAACAATATTTGAAGAGCATACAAAACAACAAGCATATTAAAATCGACCCTTATGCAAGTGAACCTAGAATTTGATTAAATTTGAAACCGGAGCTCACATAAACTTCCCAAACACAATACCAATGTTTTTAAGCTCAAAATGTTACAAACCAATCTCTGATTTGAGAACCCACCTCAATGTATCTTTAAATCAACCTCTAGAATAAGTTCAAATCTTGGATTTTTGACTATAATAGTGCTAGGGAACAAAAATATAGTACTCAAAAATAAAAAGGACACAAAAATAAAGAATTGGAAATTGGAAAAACACAAAAAACATTTTTTGACATTTTTGTGATTTTCGAGATGACAAAACCAAGAATGGAATCGTGGGAATGATCCTAAGCTAGACTCTAATACCAAATGATGTAATTCAAGCAATAAGAAGTTAAATCTAAATGAAAAAAAAATAAAGATAGAAGGATAGGATAGTAATGATAGAAAGATAAACACAAAGAAGATAACAAATGGGCAATCAAAGGGTATTTCAAACCCTAAAACCTCACGCAAATATTACCAACGGGCACCTATCTCTTATGTGACCACAATAGGGATTGGATCTCCCTTACAACCAATTTTCTAATCAAAGATAAATATTTATTTTTCTAAGATCTTAAACACTCTCAATGGAGTTTTCACGAATTCATCATTCTATATTAAAGATAAGATAACGGAAATAACCCTAAAAGTAACCATTTATAGCCTACTATAAGGCTCAAAAAGTAACCCATGAGTGAATTTACCAAAATAACAATAAGTGATGATTTTCAACTGACAACTTTTCATTGTCATTACTTTTGTCATCAACAAGGTAATGGCTTGTCAACCAAGTCAGTACGTCAAGGAAGATGGTGATTATTAGATTCACAAGTCATCAATGAAGTCATCAACAAGGTTATGGCTTGTCAAAAAAGTCGCCACCTCTAGGTAGAAGGTGATTCTCAGCTTGACAAGTCGTTACTAAAGTCGTCAACAAGGTGATAGCTTATGAACCAAGTTATCACCTCTAGGAACAATGTTATTTAATCCTTATTTCGCTCACAAGAAATCAACCACACATGAAATTATTGGTTTAGAAGCTCAAAGAAGGCCCGCCCCCCCAAGTGTATTCTTAAATCCTTTGAGTGATAATTTCTTTGACCTCCTTATGTTGGCCTTGAATAATGTGATCAAAAGCTTTGTGTCTATTTGAATCATATCACAGAATCAATTAAAACATAGAAATATAGAATTTATGCATTAAAAAAACTTAAGATACCCATATTGCCTATTTTTAAGTCGAGGTCAAAATGAACCTCCAAAATAGATTTTTGAAAAAGAAAGGCAAAATCATAATTTTATCTTTGAAACATGCTCCCCATATTTTTAGGAGTTTACAGCTGAAAACCAAGAAAAAATGAGTTAAAAACAAGGTCCAAAATGAAAAAAAAAACATCTTTATGCTTTATCAGCAATACCCCAAAAATGTTTTGTGAAATAAGGAATTTAAATTTGTTTTAAAGATTAAATTAAGAGAACACTGATAATTATAAGATTAAAAACTTACACAAGTAAAAATGGGTTTGAATTGAAGAAATACAAGTTTTAGGCCTTTAGGGCCAAATTCCTTAGTTTTTCACTTTAATCAGCATTAAAGCATGTTTAGATGATAAAATTTAAGTAATATAGTTGAATTATTTATTTAGAAGCTTACCCAAACTTAGGAATGGATGAAATTACTCAAAACTGTGAAACCCTAAGCTCTACGTCTCAAAAATTAGAAAAAATGGTGAAATATTAGTATATATACGATCTAAGTCTCCATGTACATCTCAAGATTCATCCAAAATCCTATGAACACAAATTAAATATGCTACCCTATGATATTAAGTACTTCAAACTCAATAGGGAAATAATTTTCTTTTGTAGAAATGTCGTTTTCACAAAGTTGACCCCCAAAATCAAATTTCACAACTTTCTAATTCGAGGGTTGAAATGAGATATAAAAGTCATAATACTACACCAACCATGTTACCACCCCAAAATAAATCTTTCAGATCTGCTGGTATTGTTTTTTTTGCCATCTGATGCATAGATCAATAAAAGCTTATCGATGTCAACTATGAGGCTTTTCAAGCCACTAAAAACCATAATATCACTTAATCACACCAAAATGTATTGAAAACCATGACAATCATCCCCATACCCCAAAGATACAATAAAGCAACCAAGGGAGGGGGAATTGTCAAATCATATTGAAATGAATATTTCACATAAATCATCAAAAATTAGGTCATTACATTATTCCATCCCAACGATAATTGAGCTACCTCTTTATTCTTACTCCAAGTGTTGGTAGATGAGTACCATTTTTATTTTAAATTTTCCTTTCTTTGATAACCCTCTCAATCTCCAAGGCTTCTTGGAAGATTTCTTCTATGGTTTAAATATTGTGGATAGTCATACATGAGGAGATTTATTTGTTCAACCAAACCTTGAAGTGTATAATGTCATGGTTCACATTCTCTCGATGATCGAGCTTCGAGATAAATTATTGAAATTCATCATAATAAGGCAACACAGTCTTTCTACCTTGGATCAATTGGTATAACTTGGCAAGTAGCTTATGCCTATACCTCTCTAGTACATACCTTTGTCTCATGAGTCCTGTCAATGCATCCCATGGGGTTAGTTGTCCATAATTCAATGAATTTCTAAACCTCTTGACATAATACAATCATATATTGGCATACCCTTCAAAATAGGCTATGGAATATCAACTCTTCATCTATTACATAATTTCATTGACTTGGAAGATCCTTTCACAATAGGACAACTATAAGAGATAAGCTTTAGGATCACTCTATCCTTTGAATGTCGGAAGACTAGCTTTGATTGAATCATAACCCATATA
Organism: Capsicum annuum; assembly: GCF_002878395.1. NCBI lineage: Eukaryota > Viridiplantae > Streptophyta > Magnoliopsida > Solanales > Solanaceae > Capsicum > Capsicum annuum. Next base: position 41,012,763 of record NC_061114.1, read on the forward strand.
GCAATCCCTATTACAATGTTGGCTCCATTGATCATGACCTTGGGGTTGATTTCTCAAGTTTCATCTATAATAAGGTGCCATACTAAATTTTATTCCTCGGCCCTAGTAACCTTCTTGATCCATTGGTCTGCCTCTCATGTTACCTATCCACATGTTGACGTTATCTATAACACCCCATATTTTGTGCGTACTTGTTCCACTTATATGGACATTTATAAAGGCTTATGGTATAGGTAATGGACAAGATTTATTATGCAAGTATTGATGGTGTAAATGGGTTTCTAGATACTACCCATATGTCTTAATGTGATGCAACCACATTAACGTAAATACAGTAATTTAAACTCAAGATCGTAAGCTATTATTTGGGTCTAAAGCTCAAAGTTACCTAGTGTGTTTAAGTTTTATGTTAAACTAAATGTATTAAGAATGAAAAATTAAATAAAATATCAAGGTGCTTGCTTGACTTAATTTAGCTAGCAGATGAGTTACCTACTTAAGCTATTTGGACTATGTTAATGGACTTGGCTATGGATCATATTTTGGCCTATATAAATATACTGATTTATAGCAAAAACAAAGTAAATGAAAAGGAAAATAGAGGAAGGGATCAACACCAAAAAATCAGCCATATGTCCTAATGATTTAAAGGCCCATTTTAGAAACTAATAAATCAAGTAGGTGCATCTACTACTATGACCTATCGAGTAACTAAACTCTAATGTAGGTTCATTACCTACTTGGATTAATTTATGGCTGAAAAGAGGGGCAATTAAGGAGGTTGTATAGGGGTCAATATTAGACCAATATAGCTGGTATTTTTACTCATTTTAACATGGTTCCTCCCTTTTAACTTCATCTTTCTCTGATACACTCCAAAAGAATTCAAACCATTCACTAGAAGCCAAGCATAAGAGTTGCAAATTCTTCAAGTATTATTTATGAAGAATTACTTGAAAATATTTTGAGCTCCACCAAAGGATTTGACATCATAATGAATATCTATGGGCCAAAAATAGGAACAAATAACCCTCTACCTAGAGATGACGACTTGGATGACAAGGAATCACCTTGTTGATGACTTCACTGATAACTTGTCATGCTTAGAATCACCTTCTGTTAATGTTGAAAACTAGAGTGAAGAGCTATCACCTGGATGACGAAAACAGTGACGACTAGTCATGAGTTATCAAGATAAAAATCATCTTTTTTTAAGGGTCAATGACTCAAGTGATTAGTACTCACTTTGTTGATGACCAAAGTGATGACTATGAGAAGTTGTCATCTGAAAATCATCACTTAAGGTTGTTTTGGTAAATTCACTCATGGTTCAGTTTTAGTCCTTGTAATAGACTATATATAGTTACTTTTAGGTTTATTTCCATTAATTTTTTTTAATATTGAATGCATTTTGCACTTGAGAGTGGACCATACTAGTCAGTACAAATGCAGGTCAGGTGCCAACTCACTTAAAGTACCTCTTTTCTCTTCTTTTGGTTCATCTTTGTCCTTTGCTTTGGAATATTCTTTTTGATCATCAAAAGGTTCTTGTAAAAAATGCTTTTGTAAACCTTTTTCTTCACCTTTTTAGTATTAAAAACCACTCTTTGAAGAGAATTCAAGATGAAGATTTGAATCTTCCTCAAGAACACCAAGAGCTTCAAAAATTTCTAACTCTTAAATCCTTGATCAGAATGCGGTGGAATATTAAACCAAATCTATTTTATTCCTTCTAAAAATATTACAACATCATTTTTTCCAAATTATCAACCAATATTTCATATCATCACACCTACTTTAAACCTTCAAACTTGAGCTTCTCAACAATGGTAGATCCTCCGATTTAACTCTAATTGAGCTAAAATTAATGTTTTAGACTCTAATAGTGTTATGGAAAAATCTCTAACAGTAAAACACAAAAAAAACAACAAAATAAAAGTCTCAAATATACCTAAGGTCAAAAATGTGAATAGTGAAATCTTTTTGGGATTTTCAATTTTCCAACACAAATAGACCTAAGATTGACTCCGTGGGAATAAAATCAAGCTTTGCTCTGAAACCAATACTATACGAGATGAAAATATAGAAATTAAAACAACACAAAAAAAAATAAATAATGGAAAATGAAATCAAGACAGTTAAAGGATAAAGAAAGATAAAAGGATAGATAGATTGACACAAAGATATAATGAGACGAAAACCAAAGGGAATATTAAACCATAAGACCTTCATATAAATTACCACAAGAACGAAAATCTTATGAGAATCTCGCGAAAATGGAGTCTCGAGCAACCCAAATTTCTCAACAATCCATAACTCCCAACAATCTTCAAATAATCACTCACTAGTGTAACACAAATCATCATTCATCAACTCCCTCTAAAATGAAAAGGGTCCTAGCTATTTATAGGCCAAAGGCCATTTATTACAACTTGGGCCAAAATGTGACCCTAAATACTAATTGGTCAAAAAAGTGGCCCAAAGTATAAATTGCCATATTCCTTAGCTCTTCAAGGCACAAGCTATCATCCAAATATGATGTACTCCTTGTTCCCTCAAATGGCATATTCAAATGTAGCTCCTTTCCAAGCTATACTCAAATTAGGTATATACTTTCCTTGGATTATCAAGTCGTGTATCCTTAGGTTTGGTCCTTAAGGAATAGATTCCTAAAGAGTAGAGTGAATTTTGCTTATACCACTCCTATGACACTTAGTAATGTGCAATGTGATATATTTAAAAGGAATGGTGGTATGCTTTAAATTCACAAGTTATCCTATTTCTTTAAAACCATTAAGAATATAGGATTACGTGAAGATTTTTCTAACCATCCAATTCTTGATAGGGATCTTTAACTTTTGGAAAACAATGATCAATTGGGTGATGATATCCTCAATTTTCTTGAATGTTTGTGAAACCCAATTAGTGATTGTTCTTATGAAAATGACATATTTTTTTGATAAATATGGGGATGACTTGTTAGATATTTATAGTAATTTGAGTCATGGTTCATTTTATGTTAGGATGGTTTGTGTCTACTTGAGGATTGCTTCTTTGAAAGAGAAGGTGATGTTTGTTTAGAAATTACATCTACTAATCTTTATGTGTTTCCTAGGTTGAGCATACTCATGGTGATGGTTTTGAAAATAATTGTGAGTATATGCATGAGGACACCAAAGTTGAATTTAACTTCTATGACACCTTTTTCTACCATATCTTTGCCCACAATATTACCAATGGTAGTATAGAGGGTATGTCTAATTGTGAGGATGAAAACTTAGAGGAATGTGAGTATAGCCACGAACCATGTTCATGGATACTTCTCCCATTTGACCCAGGTGACCTATTAGGATATGAAAATTGCTACACATCCAACATGGTTCTTGGTAAAGACGACAAGTAAAAGTTTATTGTGGATGTTGGGATCCTTCCCTATGATAGAAGGTCTTTCTATGGGATTTACAATCCACTTTAAAGACTCAAGTTATGGATGGAAGGCATTTCCAACAAAGATAAGTGTTCATTAAAGAAGAGGAGTAGTTAAAATATCCAAGAGAGTTCACACTTTAGTGTTTCTATTCTTGACAAAGGTATCACTTTTTATTTTCTTAGCACTTCAAATAGACTTGAAAATGTAAAAAATGCTTGTTAAGGGATTTTTGCTAAACTAGGACATCATCAAAGTACACCACTACAAATTTCCCAATGAATGGTTTCATCACATTATTCATAAACCCCATAAAAGTACTAGGAGCATTGGTACTACCAAAAGAATTTACCATCCATTCATAAATACCAAACTTGGTCTTGAATACGGTCTTCCACTCATCACCTAGTTGCATTCATATTTGGTGGCACCCTCTTCTAAGATCTATCTTAGAGAACACACATAAATCACTCAATTCATCAAGCATATCATCGAAATAAGGAATTGGGTATCAATACCTTATCGTTACTTTATTAATGGCTCAATAATCAACACACATTCACTATGTCCCATCTTTCTTTGGCACCAATAACACTGGGATCGCACATTGTCTCATACTTTCCTTGATGTATCCCTAGTTGAGGAGTTCCTTAACTTGTCTTTATTGTTCTTTGGTATTCATAAGATTTCTTTGATATGCTGGTTTATTTGGTAATTGAGATCCCAGTACAAATATTATCTAATGATCGATTCTCCAAAGTTGGGGTGACCCTTTTTTAAGTTCCTTTGAGAACACATCTTCATAATCCTACAAACAAGGGAGATAAAAGGGGGAATAGAATAAGTAGAGGGGTTAGTGTTAAAAACATGGGCCAAAAGGAGTATGAATGTTTTGTTATCATTCTCTTTAAATCGATATTTGTTTCTATCCAACATCACCATTTGTTTCTTTTCCTCTAATTTTTTTATTTTCTTCCCTTCTTCACCTTCCTTTCCAATTATCTTATCTTTTATCATATTCTTTCCTTTCTTCTTTAACTTTCTCAAACTTTGATGGGCTTCATTCACTTATGTAGGTGAGAAAGGATGTGTTTAAACTTTGATCCATTCATCTCAAGGAATACAAATTAGTTTTCCTATCATACTTAGTTGATCGATAATATTAACATGGTCTTCCTAATAAGATTTGACAAGTTTACATGGTAATCACATCACATACCTAATCTTTGTAATTCCCAACTTTGAAATAGATCACAACATGCCGAGTTACCTTTAACTTTCATCATTTATTCAACCATAGGATTTTGTATAGGCTATCATGCTTAGTGGTGGGTATCTTTAGTAAATAAACCATGGTGTCACTAGCTATGTTGGAATAACTACAACTATAATTGATCAACAAGCATACATTACTTTAATAAGGCACTTATATGCAATAGATTTTCCCATTGACTCAGGTAATCTAAAGGCTTGCTAATCATTGCACATCTTACAACAAAGATAATTACTTCAAATTCTCTATCATGAGGCCAAGCATCTTCATCATCTCATTTTTCTTATACTATCCCTAAACTTGCTCTCAATCTTGGGATATTTTATCAATCTTATTCACTTCTAACACTACCTCCTCTCTAAGGAAATATATTTTTCCTTCCCGAAGGATCACATTTATCCGATTGGGACATTCATTTTCCTTATGTATCCACCTTTGGCAATTAAAGCATTGAAAACCTGTAGTACCAAGATTAGGATATTTTTTACCTTCATTCCTTGGCGATTCTTTATAGCGGTCTTCTCTATAGGATTCTTGTCTTTGGAATTGTATTCTTTGTTCTTTTTCCATTCAAAATAATCTTGAGCTTTCTCTTTGTTCCTACCCCAAGTTTTGGTTGATGAGTATCCTTTTTATTTGTAAGTTGCACTTTCATTGGTATCTCTCTATATTTCCAAGGCTGCTTGGAAGATTTTTTCTATGATTTCAAACTTGTGGATAGTCATGCATAAGGAAATATCTTTATTCAACCAATCCTTTAAGCGTATAATGTTATGGTTTATAATCTCTCCTTGATAATCGAGCTTTAAGTTCAATTGTTTAAATTCATATTCATAAGCCATAACACACTTTCTACCTTGCCTTAATTTATATAGCTTGGCAAGGAGCTCATGCCTATACCTCTTCAGCAAGTACCTTTGTCTTATTAATACCTTTAATGCACCCATGGAAGAGGTTAACTCTCATTCAAAAAAATTTCAAAATCTCTTGAAATAATCCCACTATGTATTAGCATATCCTTCCAAATAGTCTATGTTAAAGAAAATCTTTTTCTCCTTAGTGATATTATTGACTTGAAATATCGTTTCACCAGAGGACTTCTATGAGAGATAAGCTTTGGGATCAATCTCGCCCTTGAAGGTCGGAAGACTAACTTTGATGTAATTAATACCCATATATTGATCTTGATTAACTTGTTGTTTGCATTAATAATGACCTTGGGGACAATTTCCAAGGTTTATGCTACCATAAGGCACAATACCAAACCTTCCTTCTCTTCCTCAATGAGCTCATTGTCCTATCAGTCTAACTCTTATTTCCCCTACTAATATGTCAGTGTCATTGATTGCTTCACACTCTCATTGTTGTTCTTCACTCTCAAATTCATCAATGTAGATAATTTGGTTTTGGTTATGGGGTGATTGAAATAGGGGAGTTTCATTTAGTTGAGGTTGGGGTATTTGGTTTCGAGGTTGATCTTTTTGTACTTGGTTGTATTAAGGTCGGATTGGTCAAATATGATTCTAATTTTATGAATAGGTAGGGTTTTAAGTAGTGGGGTTTTGTATGGGTCTTGGTGCGTGGGGTATTTGGTGGAGGGTTTCCAAGAAAAGGGTAGAGGAACTGTATTGAGAGTGTCCATTTAAAGAAGCATGGTAGTTTTATGGGGTGGAGTGGATGGAGTTCAATCGACCTTCTATGAGTATAATCTTCTGATTTAGGGAATATAATATGTAAAGCAAAAGAAAAGATTAAAGAACTTACAAGTTTTATTGGAACTTCAAAGAAAACATTACAAAATAGCTTACAAGAGAATGAGCAAGAGAGAATTTTCTACAGTGGGTAAATTATCTGGTGCCTTCTCCTAGATTACAAGCTGCCTTATACAGACAGAAAAATTCTAGATTATACATCTGGTGTGTACATTTGTAAGGCTTGGATTTAATCTCTAAAAGTAGATTCCTTTCTTGAGTGGACATGCTTTTGAAAAGCTGTTTGGAGGTCCTTCTGTCAGGGCAGTGTCTTTTCTCTTTTGGAAAAGCATTGGATTCCTTTAGCTTTTTTTTTTTAAAAAAAGCTGATTAGAGGGCCTTCTGTTAGGACAGTGTCTTTTCTCTTTTGGAAAAGCAAGTGGCTTTTGGATTCTTATTATGAATAGTAAATTGCCCTTTCAAAAGTAATTCCGGTTCTTTGAACCTCTACTTTCAAAGGGGCATTTTCCTATTCTTAATAGGGGTCCAAATAGGCCATAGCTATTCCTTTAGGGTCGAGCATATCGCCATTATTGTCACTACTTCCTGTTGAGGAAGCTTCTTCTAGAAGTTGTAATACTTCTTCTTCATTGGCTTCTTGGTTTTCCATATCATGTAAAGCCTTCTTCAATTTTTCCTTGACGGCCTTCTTATTGTAAGAGGCCGTGGTTGAGGAAGTTGTTGCTGATTTCTCCTTGTCTGGAGTTTTTGGTGCTGCTGGCTTGGGAGTCCATCCTTTGACTTTTATCTCTTTGGATAAGTATTTGATACGGTATTGTTCCCCTTTAGCGAAGTTCTAAGAAATAATATAAGAAACTTGCTTTTTGATAAAGAACTTGCACATCTGAATGTGCTTGGGGAGAGTTGCACACCCTTCTTTGGTACAGAAATCCGTAAACCGATTAATGAACTGTTGGGGAAGGATTTCTTTGATTCCTCCAAAGTAGAACCACCATTCATAAAACCATCTAGGGATAATGGCATCTACCATTGCTGGACAATATTTAATAAACCAGGTGTGTCCTGGTCTGACATATAAGAAATTAAACCATGCCGACTTATAGTCGTACCAATTATAAGTTTGTGGCCTATGAGGCATAGATAGTGCAATTGGTGTGTGCAAGTGATCTGTAAACCAGTTGAAAGGAGTTAGTACCCTTTTAATAGTGAATCTCGAATAATCAATGCATTCCGGATTTCGTTCGTTCATAGAGTGTTCGACCTCAATTGAATCTGTGTCAACGAGGATGGCCTCATAATACCTTCTTGTTTTAAGGGGATTTTCCATATCCACAAAATTTTTGTCATTATAAACAGGCTTGATAAGCTGTTCTAATGGATATCCTTCATATGCTTTGTCTAAAGCAATGATTGGCATTACCTGTGTGGTAATGAATTTGAATTCCTCTCTGACTGGAGAGATTGTTTTTGAAGTAACCACCATGGGATCTACGGCCTGTGCGAAGGTTTCAGGATCCTTCATAGCGTAGCTTTGTTTGGATTGGATGGATGCACTGGAAGATTGCCCTTTATCAAAAGGCTTGTTTGTTTTCAAATCTACCAATTTACTTGGCATTGGTGGAGGGAGCTTTGGAAACTCTGCCAAAGCCGCATATTGGTTTTGGAACGGTTCTGAAGTTCCATTTTCAATGTAGGCCTCTGAGGGACTGATGGCCTTAAAGGATTTGTTAAGGCTGATGGGGGATCGAATGGTCTAGCCATCTTTGTTTGGTCCTGCTTGTTTCCTACTGGGGTTTTTCCCAGTGTGGAGGGTCTCATTTTGGCCCTGTAAGAATTCTCTTGTTAGAAAATCGAGAAGGGAATTATGTTCTCCTTTAATAAACTCAATTTGAAAATCAAAGCTAGATAGGAGAGCTTGCCATCTAGCAAATATTTGTTTTGAAACAAGATTTTTAACGTCCTTTTGCAAAATCTCTTTAGCAGATTTACAATCTACTCGAAGTAAAAATTCTTTGTTAACAAGGTCGTCTTGAAACTTGGTGATACATAGCACTATAGATAAAATTTCTTTTTTAACAGTGCTGTAATTCTTTTGTGCAGAATTCCATATTCCGGATGTGAACCTGACTAATTGTTCAGGAGAATTTTCATTGATCTTTTGCTTCAGTATACCCCCATACCCAATATCGGAAGCATCGGTTTCAACTATCATGAAGGCTTCAGGGTTAGGAATACCTAAACAAGGAAGGTTCTGGACCAGGCTTTTGATCTTGATGACTGCGGCCGTTTGATCAGGACTCCAAGGAACTGGGGTTTTCTTGAGTCTTTTGTAAAGAGGTTCACAAACCTGCCTAATGTTTGGGATAAAATCTACAACATAATTGAGACTTCCTAGAAACCTCTGGAGTTGAGTTTTATCAGTGATTTCATTAGGAAATTTTGAGGAGAACTCAATGGCTCTACAAATAGGTTTATAACTACCTTGATACAGGTCATGTCCTAAGAATCTGATGGACGTCTGGAAGAGCTGCATCTTTTTAGCACTAACAACCAAACCATTGAATTTAATAATTTTAAAGAAAGTATTTAAATGCTTGAAATGAGAATCAATGTTCTCCGAAAAAATAAGCACATCATCAATATAAACAATCGACATGTAAGTATAAGGATTGAAAATATCGTTCATAATGTTTTGAAACTCTGATGGAGCATTTTTGAGGCCAAAAGGCAAAACATTCCATTCATAATGTCCGAAAGGGACATTGAATGCTGTTTTATATTTATCCTTTTCAGCGATTTGGATTTGCCAGAATCCTTACTTCATATCAAACTTACTGTAAAGGTTGGCCATGAAGGTTCTTTTGAGAAGATCTCTCTTGTTAGGGATTGGATGTCTGATCCATTTTAAGACCGTATTCAAAGGCTTGTAATTTATTACAAGTCTAGGGGTGCCGCGCTCCTTTTCTGCACTATTATTGACATAAAAGGCAGAGCAACTCCAGGGAGAGTTAGAGCTTCTAATAATTCCATTCTTCAGGAGATGGTTAATCTCTTTCTTGTAGATTTCCATCATTTCTTGGTTCATTTGGATGGGTCTGGCTTTAGTAGGAATGGTTTGTTCAACAAACCCTGGAATGTAAGGAAGTTCAACCAAATGCTTTTTTCTTTCCCAAAAAGCATTAGGGAATTCGGAACAAATTCCTTCTTCAAAACGTTTATGGAGATTGGCTATTTTAGTAATCATCTCTGGGGTTTTCAAGGATTGCTCAATTTTCTTGATGTGAACATCTTGCTGAAGAAAATTGATATGAGAAGAGAGTTGGTTAATTTTAAAAACCGTTTGTTCTTTAATAAGGTTTCCTTCTTCTTACGAAAGGGGCCTTAATAAAGGAAAAAATAAGGTTTTGTCCAAAAGAGTTGTACGGATACCATCGTAGTCACTCCAGTAAGGTCGAATCTAGTTAACGAAAGGTATCCCTAAGATGATATCTTCAGTGATATCTTCAGTGATGACGAAATCATTAATAAGGCAAATGCCATTGTTACAGACATGAGCTTTGGGGAGTTGATAATGAATTGTCATTTTTCCTCCCGTTGCTGAGTAAAGATGAGAGGTACTCTTTTGAAGGTACTTTGTAGGTACAAGACCTTTAACGATACAGTTACTATCTGCTCCTGTATCGAAAAGTGCGACTCTGTTAAGAACAAAGTCTTTGTTTATGACGATTTTCACGGCTATGTGTTCGCTATAAGCCTTTATAACTGTAATAGCTTTACCGGACGTGGAAGGAGAATCTGAGCCCGGAAAGGAACTAGGTTCTGGTTCTCTAAGATGGTCATTTGAAATGATCGGGAAAGTCTTAGGAGACCCTGGAGGAGAAATCTTTTCTTGTAGAGAAATACTTTTTAGGACTTGATCAGTAAGAACATTAAGTTCTACTTGGTCAAGGCGGATCTTCAGATTCTTGATCTCTCCCTTTAGGGTGGAGATCTCTCTTTTGAGATCGGCAATAGATGGTTCTGCAGGTTTGTCGAATCTTGACATAACCTATTTCATGCTAAAAGGCTGAATAACGGGTTTGGGGGGGTTTTCTTCGTGGGAAAGCATTAATCGTTTGAGTTCTAGAAGATACTTATTTCTAGCCTCATCATCCTGGATGTGTTCTATAATGTCAAACAGGATTTCTTTAGAATTTCCTGAAATGACATTAACAGTCTTCCTGGTGCAGGTGCAGAAGGTACCGTTACAAGTACATTCTTGACCAGACTGGGATCGATCTAACTCATAAGCAGCATTGATGAATTCCTCATCGCTGTAATCATCACTGGATGAAGCATAGGAGGTCGAAGACTCCGAAGATTCAGGCAATTCTTCCATTATAGAGAATAAACTAGCTCTGGTCTCTTCCGAGAGATGTAACTGGTTTATTTTCTTTTTCTTATTGGACTTGCAATCCTTCTCCCTGTGGCCTGTCTTGCCACAAGTCCAGCAAGTATTTTTGGCCTTAGAGGTCTTTCGCTTGGTAGATTTTCTACTCGGTTTATAAGATTCTCTTTTGAAGGACCTGTTGTTTGAGGTAGCCTTTTTGTGAGGCTTGGAGGACTTCTTTCTATGCTTTTTGCTAGGACTGGTGAATCCATAGTCTTGCAGAAGGTTCCTAGTCCATACTTGGAAGTACTATCTTTCTTAAGTTGTTTCTTAAGCTTGAGATCAGTGCAGAGATCTATTCCGACGGTAGTGATGAAACTGATTAAGTCTCCATAGGTAAGGATATCGTAAGGAATCTTTCCTTCGAATCTATCCTTAATTTTTGTTCTAACCTTTTCGGCGAAGAGGGAAGGGAGACCACTAATGAATCGTTCCTTCCAGAAATCGTTGTTATAGTCAGGTCGAATCATGACCTTTACCAGGAAGGTATCTTTGTACCATCGAAAATCTGCTAAGTCTTTGTAGGTGAGATTATTGAGGATTTCTAGGCTCCTATCTTGGAATAACTTGGGTTCTCCTATGAAATATCTGGCTATATGATATAGAAGAGTGGCACAAGCATCTTCTTTTGCAATTTGTTCAAGAATTTCTTGGCCATTTTCAGTCTTAACTACAGTTTCTATGGCAGTGGCTCCATAGATCAAGTTTTTGACATCGTCGGTGAAGTAGTTATCCCACCAATGTTTTATCATACCAGTGAAACCTAATACGATCATGGTAGCAGCTTCTTTATCAGTCGCTCCTCTGATTTTGTAGGCGGTAATAGAAACGCCCATTTCATGGAGTTTGTTGTAGATTTGGTGTTCAGCCAAACCGTCAACATTCCATTCTGTTATTCCTCGACCATCATGGTAGGAAGTCGAAAGGTAGGGATTTTCTTCAAACTGAACATCTGGAGGAGAAGGTTTTTTGTAATAATTTTTCTTAGTAGAAAAACGATCACTGGTAAGTTTAGAAAGAGAGTTTCTCTGGTTGCTAGACTCAGCTTTCTGGTTGCTAGATTCGGCTTTCTCAGAGATTTTAAACTTAGAAAGTTTGTCATTGATTTGTTCAAAGATTTTTCCTGAAACTTTGAAATCATCACTGAGATTAGGGAATTTTTCCTTTTGGAAGTTAGGAATCTTGAAGATGGGGTTGGTTAGAGGATTAGGACTTGAAGTTCCTTTCTCAGGAGCGGGGGAACTAAAAGGAGGTAAAGAAGAATTTTTTGTATCTCCTAATTGCCGGGAGATAGTGTGAAGGACCTGATTAGTATAGTTGTTTTGTTCAACTATTCTATCGAGGTCTCTATTGATAGGGGTGGATAAAGGCCTATCATGCTTCTTCTTGAAGGGAGAAGCATTGAGGATTTCGTTTGAATGAGGAATTTTTATCCCTTCAAGAGGAGGAGTAACGGATTTGATTATCTTGTTACTCTGAGTATACCATTTGTTAATGATAACGTTAAGGGATTCATTCTGGTTTTCCATTCTTCCGGTGAATTCAAACCACTGGAAGAACTCTATGTCACATCGGAGTCTTTTCATATCGGCTATCCATAGCCGACCAAACTCCTTTTGCTGCTCCTTAGAATAGGTACTGGTTTACCATTTCCTTTTTAGGGCGTCTTTAGGTAGGTACCATCGGGCTTCTAGAGTTTTAAGGTCAGGCGTGTACTCTTCACCAGATTTGATGACGAGTAGGCTAAGGTCAGTCCTGATTTTCTGACGGGATATGGAAGGGGGAGGTTCCATATCTGAGGCTGTAGGACTGCCTGGATTATAAAGATTGTCAGGGTCTAGGGACTCATGGACCCTAGTGGACTGTTGATAATAAACTTTTGGGACAGGGTCGGAGAAGTCGACTCCCCTTACTTTGCCCTTGTCATTGTTATTATCGTTATCATATTTGTCACTTCCCTCCCAGGTTTTAGAGGTGGAACCTCGATGCGAGACAGACCGTCGAAATGAAGAATTTTGAGGAGTGTCGAAGCCGAGGAATTTTAAATCAATCGAGCCATCAGGATGCTGAATAACTCGTTGTATTTGAGACTTTTCGGGATAGGAACGAATAGGTTGTGTGATAGCATCAAAGTAGAAAATATCTCACTAATAGCAACCCTATTGGTATAGAACTCATAGACCTCAGGCTTGGCAAACTTCCTTTGGGGAAAATAAAAGTTGTAGCCCTAGCTACAAACCCAAATAGAGGTTTTTCATTAAACCTTATTGCTTCTTTCACACTAGTTATTCCTCAACTCCAGTTATTGGTAGACTAAGGGAACCCCAGGATCAACTAGGGTTTATTTCTATATTAGTGCTCAGAGATACTTTTGTACAGCTATTAAGGTTGGTTTTTGGTGCCCAATATGGGGATCAAAGTGGTACCGCAAAATAGGCGCAACCTATAGTTGCAACCCCCAGAGCTGATATCCTTCTAGCATTGGTAGTTTCTTAGTGATTATTCGTTGAACTTGCTATGTCTGTCGAGGAGTAGAAGATGTTGGGCAAATTTTTGATATTGACTCCACCTAGGTTTTTTAGGGCACAATTGAAGATGTACTTGAGTTCTTGACTTCTTTTCTAGATAGGCTTTGTAATTTTGGCCTATTTGAGACTCATGGTATTGAATATACTACTTTTTAGTTAGACCTTGTAGCTATATATTCGTGGAGAGTCTATCTTAATTCTAGGATAATTGGATCTCTTCTATTGATATAGGCTTAGTTCTCTAAAGTTTAGTAAAGAAGTATATGCCTCATAGCCTTAAAGAGTGTTTGATAGATTAGTAATTTAGATTGGAGCATGGTTTTATGAATTTTTTTAAGTATGATCTTGACTCCACGAGTTCTCCAAAAATGCACCAACTATTTTACTGATCTAGTATAAATGAAAGTAATGTTTTGTTTAAGGATTGATCTTTTTCTTCACATGCCTACACAGAGTTTGGTTACAGCTAACAGATCTTTTATTAAGGTCTTTGATCATGCTTAAACCATAAAGCAGATAAATGAAAGGTCCAAGGGGAAAATGATAAACGATTATTTTATCAGGGTATTTTTTATGGCAGTCGAAGTGGCTCATGATTTAGAGGCAGCAGTTCTCAGTGTAGGCACCCTCTATGCCACTTTAATTAATATTAGGGCTAGTATAGTAGGACCGTTCAGGTTGTACTTTAGCTTACTAATAAGGGTCAGTATAGCTACATTAGTTATCTTGGCTAGAGTAGTGTTCATCCTTCAAAGAATGCATATTCTTGGTTTTTTGGTTGAGGTGGCTATTTTCGCAACATTATCTTCTGGACATAGTGCAATTCTTATGGAATGTTTTAAGTTTGGGGCCTTTAACCATTATTCTAGAGTGTGTCCCTAGTGTGTGCAATTTTACCTACAGTGTAGAGTGTTATACCGATTAAGGCAGTGTCACCCCTAGAAAAAAGTGGTATATAGGGTCATCGGGGTGGTACCTAAGGTTCTTGAGGAGGTCCTTAGGCAAGTAGAATAGATGATCATTCAAGCATCTAATCAGGTGGTGGTTGAGGTCATTTATATGTTGTTTTTGGTAGATTAGAGCCAGAGTCTTCAAATATTATTATTACAGGTATGATCACAATGTGCCATCAACTAGTTTTTGCTTTATTTAATCACACATCCACTAATTCATATGTGTCTTCTTATTATGCTTCATAGTTAGAGTTGTCTTAGTATTCTTATTCTTTCCATTATGTGTGTCTACTCTTATTTGTGATCTTTAGTAGAAGATCGAGTTTATAGATCATGTGTTATGACCGTTAAAGAGTTTTATACATAGGTTGATGCTATTATTTTAGATACATTGGAATTTGATGTGATTTTGAGCAAGGACTGGTTATCCCCCTAACATGCGATCTTGGATTATTTTGCTAAGATTTTTACCTTAGCCATGCATAACATACCATAAGTTTTATGGCAAGAATCCTTTAGTCATGCGCCAAGCTTACGAGTCATATCTTGATTTTAGTCATGATGTTAGTGAGGAGAGTCCGTTCCTTGATTCCATTCCTATAGTGTGTGATTTCCCTAATGTCTTTCCTACTAATCTACATGGTCTTCCTCTTGAGAATGATATTGAATTTATTATTGATCTTATGTCGAGCACGCAACCTATTTCTGTGGCACCTTAACATATGGCTCTTCAGAGCTTATGTAACTAAATCCTAAACTTTAGGATCTTTTAGGTAAGGGTTTATTAGTCCAATTGAGTCGCATTACATTACTCTTATATTATTGGGGAACAAAAAGTATGGTTCCTTACATAACAATATTGATTACAAGAAGATAACTAAGGTAACAGTGAAATATAAATATCTTATGCCTCGTATTGATGACTTATTTGGCCAGATCCATTAAGCAATGGTGTTTTCTATGATTGACTTGAGATTTGATTATTACTACCTGAGGATTTGGGCTGAGGACATTTGAAATATCCTAGGTTCTAGACCTTAGAATATTTCCTTAATTTTTGGTTTCTGGGCAAGATATGACCTAGGGGAATAAGTCATACACTTGGGTACGGGTGATATTGTCCAGTCATATGCTGACCAGTGTTGGTTGATGGTATAGACGTAGTTACTGGAATAGGTATGATTTGGGTGGTACAACTCATATAGTTGGGTACGGGTTGTTTGGTTGTTTCACTTAACCTTAGACTTGGTAACTTAAGTTTGATATGACCATGAGTGGCTTACCTTAAGCCATAAGATAGAATACAAGTCATTCCTAGGACTTGTATGGTAGCCAGTGTTCAAACCTCCTAGATTTTATTCTAAAAGGGGTATGATTTATAGGTACTAGTTGTACACATGAATACAATTTGGGTTTAGATGTGTCAAACCTTTGACAGTGTTGGGTCTAAGGGGGAAATCCTAATGTACAAGAGTTGGATACCACTAGTACTAGATGGATAGGACTAGTAAGAGTCAGTCGTACCCTATGACAGGAATTTAATGCAATTTAAGTTAGGGCAATCTGGATATTTCCCTACTTATCCTAATAAGGTCCCATGATTTATATTGTTCTTGGAGGGTTATTTTCCCTATTATTCTATTCTTAAGCACTTGGAAAACACTTTTAAATCCTTTTAGAGTTCTTAGTAAAAAAAAGCTAGGATTTTATCTTAAAGAGTAAATTGGGTCTTGTCTATGTGATGTCTATCCATCGTCATGTTTGTTTAAGTTATGTTATCTTCTCTCATTGTTAGTTCCAACTAAAGTCATGGTTATATACAATATTTTCATGATTTGAATGTTGTATGACTTTTGGTTTTCAAATATGATTTGGGGGTTTTGGTAATGAATGTTGGTTATTTTTTTCTCATATTTTTAATTATGTTTTGATATGCATTAATTGTGGTTTTTGATAATTTTTTCCATGGGAATGGTTCTTTGATAATGGACTTTAGTTTGGGAGATACTATGCACCAAAAGTGTTTGATAAAATGCTTATAATAATGTTTTCACTATAATATTGGTTTTTCAATGGAACTTATGCATGGTTTAAACATGGTAATAGAACCCTAAATTATATGAATGGGGTAAATGGTTTTGAAAGGATTTACAAGGCCTTGGTGGCCATGTTTTTGGTTTAGTTGGATATCATGTGGAGTACATGGGACTCTCCTAAGGATTGGCTAAGGACAATACTTGCAATTATAATTGGTATGATGATACCATTATCTGATACACTTGGTTAATCAATATTTAATGGTTTGATTTGTTTCTTGGTAATGGTTTTAATTGGACTAAAACGAGGGGGATGTAGCAAATCCATGGAAGGTTGAGGTCTCATGGGGGTCAAAACTTGAAAATCATATTTATCAATGTAAGGTTTGGTTCTAGTGACCATTTACATGATTTCACACTTCATATTTTGGGGGATGTACTTGTCATCCCAATATTTTTTACTGGTCTTGTGGTTTCACATACTGGGGCAGTTAAACCCTTAAAGCCCGTGGGTGATTTTTTACGACAGAGCTACACAGCCCCGGTAAAGGTTTTAAATTACATGATAAACCCGGTTCTATTTCCTAGCATGGTTATATATATGTATGATTATATGCATATGGATGGTTATTACTTGGTTTTATAAATGGCATTACTTTAACCTTATCCTGAGTTCATGCTATCATTCACCCACTTACCCATCTTTGAGTGCTTTATCCCCAAGCGATGTAGGAATCGACTGTTCTACTTCCCCTGTATAGCACTCAGATATTCAGGGACATTTATTGGATTGAAGTGGTGAGCTTCCATATTTTTAGAAGGCTCTATTTTACGGATGTTATTCCATACTTTGATTTATTTATAGACATAGGTTTTGGCTATGGTTGGGGGCATGTCCTAATTGGATTTTGGTATTCTTCTGATAAGAGGCTTTGTGGTACTACTATGGGTTGGTATAGGCGAGATTGGTACTGGTGTGAGCCTTAATATTAGCATTGGTTTTGGGAATGACATCATTTTCGATAACTTCTCACTGTTCTATCGTATTTAATTTAAGGATTAATCATATTATGTTTTGGAAGTTATTTGGTCATGGTTTGATCTATGGTTTTGTTTAGAGTGGTATGCTTGTATGGTTGGTAGGGAAATGATAGAATCAGTTGGATTGGTCTCGATAATAGACTTATCCAAGTGTCTATAATTTGGATAGTTACATTATCTTATTATATGTTTTAAAACTCAGGGTACGCGATTGGAGGTTGTGTTGGGTAACAGGGGTGGCCCCCGATCAGAGTTAGGACACCTATTATGAAAAGGACCCAAGTCATACCATGTCATGTTGGATCTAATCTCTAGGTTCATGGTCAATTGGGAGTCCACAAAGTTGTGTTTTTAAGTAGAGTCTCTTTTAGGGGTGTGTAGCATGCCACACTCATAAGAGTGAGTCTACAAGGCATATAGAACTGTTTTACTTTCTTTGTATTCTATTTTCAAGCTTGGAGTATAAGTCCTAGAATTTTTCTATAATTCATGGTTATTCACTTTCTAGATCATGCCTCGATGATCTAAGACACAAGGAAACTCTTTAGTCCTATCTAGTGACATTGTTGATGTGGCACGCCCTATGTTTGGTATTCGTCTTTGATATAAGGGTACTATCCATGATTGTTCTGGAGTTCCTTGATTACTACTATTCCTCCTCAGAGTGAGATAACTAATGCAAAATTTTACCAATCTATTCATACAATTACTCAGTTGGTTATTGCTCAGGATAAGCGGGATGCATCTGGTGCATTGTCTGTTGAGTCCACAATAGTTGGACAATTTATTAAACTTAATCCTCCTACTTCTACTAGTGTAAAGGTAGAGGAGGATCCTCAGAGTTTCTTGAAAGAAATAGAGATGATATTAAGGGTGATGCAGGCCATAAATATGGAAGGTGTAAACTTCTATAGAATATCAACTCAAGGATATTGTGTACCAATTACACAAAGAGTGGGATAGGGATACAGGTTATATGGAGGAGTTGTCCATAAGGGATGCCTTTTCTGGTGCTTTTCTAAATTGTTTCTTTCCTCAAAAGTTGAGTAATGCGAAGATGGAGCAGGTTTTAAATCTTAAGCAAGGGATAATGTCTGTTAAGGAATATGCCTTGAAATTTCATTAGTTGTCAAGGTATGCTACTGATTTTGTGGATGACATAAGAGCAAGGTTGATAAAGTTCACTTCTGGCCTATCTTAGGATTTTATATTTGTAATAAATACTTTGTTGATCAAGAATATGTACATTTTGAGGTTAGTTGTCCATATGTAGCAGATGCAGGATAAGTAGAGGAAACAGGTAGAGTTTGGAGATAGGCAGGGTAAAAGGAATAGGTTTTCTAAAGAGAAAGGTGCTCCATCGCAAGATAGTTGGGATGCAGGTAAATGGCTGAAAATGAAGTGGGGATGCTCTAGTTTCTTCTCTACTGCTAGCACTCTTTACTGGAGGTAGTCAGGTGATAGGCATCAGTAAGGTGGTGGTAATTTTAGGGCACATGATGCCCAATCTCAAGTAAGTTACGGTTAGTCGGTTTCTTCATGCCTTATTTCCTAGTTCTGTGGTCATATTTACTGGGGTTATTATAACGAAGGAAGGGATAAGTGTTTTAAATATGGCCAGCCTGGCCATATGCTAAAGAATTGTCAAATTTGTTAGGGAGCTTCAAGAGCGGTCAAAGCTCCAGTTGCTTTATCTTTTGCTCTCGTGCCTAGTGGTATAACTTTGGTCTCTGCTTTTACTTCTTGTATTGACACTTGCCGAAATAGTTTGTATGTTGTTGTATCTCGGCAGGAATTTAAGGCATCACCTATTGTCAATACTAGTGTGTTATAACTCTTTTCTCATGATGTTTATTGTCTGCTTGATTTGTAGTCTACTCTTTTTTATGTGACCCCATATGTTGCTTATGTATTGGTTTTGATCCTGAGGTTATTTTGGATCATTTTCCTATTTCTAACTTGGTAGGTGACTCGATTATTTCTAAGAGAGTCTGTAGGTGTGTGTGTTATCTATTAGTGGAAGGCAGACTTTAGTGGATTTGTTTGAGAATGATATGGTGGATTTTGATGTTATTCTTAGGATGGATTTTTTACACTCTTGTTATGCATCCTTGAATTTTCAGAATCATAAGGTTGTCTTTAGGTTTCTTGGTAAATCGATTATAAAGTGGGAGGGTGGTTTCCTATATCCTAGAGGGAGGTTTATTTATTATCTTACAGCTTAGAGGTTAAAGGTTTTCTTTATCACTTA
The DNA here is from genome assembly GCF_002878395.1 of Capsicum annuum. Lineage (NCBI taxonomy): Eukaryota > Viridiplantae > Streptophyta > Magnoliopsida > Solanales > Solanaceae > Capsicum > Capsicum annuum. The sequence continues at coordinate 41,032,413 of NC_061114.1, forward strand.
GTCTGGGTTAAAGATTCTAACTCAGAAGGTCCTTCTTTATAGTCAGTTTTGCTGGTAAATAAGTTTCCTGAGATCTTTCCGAATGATCTTCCAAGTGTTTCTTGGGATACGGAAATAGAGTTTGGTACTAATTTGGTTTCAGAAACTCGTCCAATTTCTTTTCCTCTATATAGAATGGATCTGATAGAGTTGTGGAAACTGATGGAGTAACTTAAGGATTTTCTTGATAAGGGGTTTATTTGTCCTAGTGTATCCTCGTGGGATGCACTGGTGTTGTTCGTGTGCAAGAAGGATGGTTCCCTTCAGATATGCATTTACTATCGATAGTTAAATAAGGTAATGATCAAGAACAAGTATCCCCTTCCAAGGATAGATGACTTATTTGATTATTTGAGAGGTGCCAAGTTCTTTTATAAGATAATCTTCAGTCTGAGTATCATCAACTAAAGATTACGGAGAAGGATATCACTAAGATGGCTTTTCGTACTCGGTATGGGCACTTTGAATTCTTGGTGATTTCATTTGGTTTGACTAATGCCCGATAGCATTTATGGACATAATGAATAGGGTTTTTAGTTAGTTCTTGGATTTCTTTGTCATTGTGATTATTGATGACATTCAGGTTTATTACAAGAGTGAGGTGGATCATGCTAAATACCTTCGTGTGGTATTGCAGATCTTGAAGGAACAATAACTGTATGCCTAGTTTTCCAAGTGTGAGTTTTGGTTCAATGCTGTTACTTTTCTTGCTCATATTCTTTCTAGTAAGGGGATAATAATGGATCTATAAAAGGTTGTTATGGTTAAAAGGGTCCCCTAGACCCACGACTCCAACCAACATTCGGATATTCTTGGGTTTGGCTGAGTATTATTAGTAGTTTGTGGAGAGCTTTTTGATTATAGATTCTTCTCTAACTAAGTTAACTTAGAAAAAGGTGATGTTTTCTTAGTCGGATGCCTATGAGGGGAGTTTTGATAAGTTTAAAGATAAGCTAACTTCCACTTCGATCTTGTCATTGCCTAAGGTCAGTGAGCAATTTGTGGTTTATTGTGATGCATCCTGAGCGGGACTTGGTTGTATTTTGATCCAGCATGGGAAGGTGATTGCATGTGCTTCCAAGCAGGTAAAGGTACATGTGAGGAAATATCCTACTCAGGATTTGGAGTTATTAGCGGTGGTTTTTTCTTTGAAAATCTGGCGGCATTATCTAAATGAAGTGCACGTAGACATATTTTCTGACCATAAGAGTCTATAGTTTGTGTTCTCTCAGAAGGAGTGAAATCTAAAGCAAAATAGATGGTTGGAGCTTCTCAAAGACTATGACATGAGTCTTCAATATCACCCGAGTAAGGGTAACATAGTTGATAGTGCACTTAGCAGATTATCTATTATGAGTTTGGCTTATGTGGAAGAAGGAAAATAGGAATTACTGAAAGATATTCATCACTTGGCAAATCATGGAGTTTGTTTTTTGGACTCCGACGAAGTGGCTGATGGTACAGGAAGTGAATTGGTTGTCTCTTACTGTAGAGATTAAATAGAATCAAGTGTTAGATCCTAACTTGATAAAAATTAAGACTAGTATGGGTATGCATAAGGTAATGGTATTTGAAATCAATGACGATGGTACTATATGATACAAAGAAAGGTTACGCATTCTTGAAGTCAATTGGTTGTGATGAAGGATTTTGGCTGACGTGCATGAATGGTGCTATGTTGTTCACCCCAATTCAAATAAGATTTATCATCATCTCAAGGATATGTATTGGTGGAATGGTATGAAAAGGGACGTGGCTCATTTTTTGGCTATGTGCTTGGTGTGACTTCAAGTTAAAGTTGAGCACATGAGACTTTGCGGGTTGTATCAAGAGATTATTTTTACAGAATTAAAATGGGAGGTAATCAAGATGGATTTTGTTACGAGTCTTTTTTGGTCTCCGAATTAATATGATTTGATTTGGGTCATAGTGGATAGAATGACAAAGTCTGATCAAGTCTTGCTAGTGAGGACTACCGTTTCGGCGGATGATTATGCAAAGTTACTTCAAGAGATTGTGAAGATGCATGGGTTACCTATTTTGATTATCTCTAATTGTGGTACGTAGTTTTTATCTCATTTTTGGCGGTCTTTGCAGAAGGGATTGGGTACTAATGTGAGTCTGAGTACTCTATTTTATCCTCAAATAGATGGGCAAGAAGAAAGGACTATTTAGAAATTATAGGATATTCTTCAGGCATGTGTGGCTGATTATTGTAGCCATTGAGCTGAGCATCTACCTTTGGTAGAGTTTTCTTGCAACAATAGCTATTATTCTAGTATTGGTATGGCCCCTTTTGAGGCATTGTATGGTAGGAGGTGTAGATCTCTTATTGGCTAGTCAGTGCTTGGTGAGTCAGATATGTTTTGTCCAGATTTTGTCTATTAGGCTATGGAAAAGGTGAATGTAATTTGGCATAGGATTAAGGATGCCTAAAGTCTCCAAAATTCATTTACGGATCAAGGGCGTAGAGACTTGGAGTTTCAAGTTAGGAATAAGGTATTCCTCAAGGTATATCCCATTAAGGAAGTAATGCAATTTGGTCAAAAGGGTAAGCTCATTCCTCGATATATTGGTCCTTATGTGGTTTCGTAAAGGGTTGGAAATATTGCTTATAAATTAGAGTTCTCACCTAGTTTGAACTCCATTCATCAAGTATTTCATGTCTCCATGTTGAAGAAGTGTAGTCGTGATTCTTCTTTGATTATTACGTTAGAGAGGTTGGGTATCTCGAACTCTCTCTTTTAAAAAAAGGTCTCGATTGAGATCTTGGATAGAAATATTTGTTGATTGCGAGCCAAAGATGTGGCTTCGATTAAAATTCTATGGTGTAATCTAAAGGTGGAAAAAGCTACATGGGCAGACGAGGAGGACATGAAGTCTAAGTATCCACATCTGTTATCTTCTCCTAGGATTCGTGTGAAAGGTATGTGTCTTTAACATATCTTTATATTCTGAGTTTGTTAAATGAAAGATTAATATATTTGCCTCTTTGTTTCCAAACTTTGTTCAAGATTGGAAATATATATATGATAATACAAATGACTCTTGCGTGTGATTTTCCCTACCTTGTCTGTTATTCGGGGATGAATGTTCCTAGTAGGGGAGGATGAAACACCCTAGTTTCTGAACCTTAGAAAATTTCCTTGATTTCTACTTTCTGGGAAAGATACAACTTTGGGGAACAAGTCGGACACTTGTATATGGGTGGTATGGTCCAGTCATATTCTGACTAGTATTAGTTGGAGAGATGGATGTATTTACTAGAATGGGTATCATTTGGGTGGAACGAGTTGTATAGTTGGGTACGGGTTGTTTGGTTATTTCAATGAACCTCAGACTTGATAACTTAAGTTGGATGTAAGTACGAGTGGCTCACTATAAGCATTAAGCAAGGGTATGAATTGTACCGAGGACTCGTATGATGGTTTGTATTCAAGCATCCTAGATTCTATTCTGATATGGATACGGTTTATGGGTACTAGTTGTACACTTGAATAAGACTTGGGTTCAGGTGTTTTGTACCTGGGACAATTTTAGATCAAAGGGAAAGCCTAGGGTACGGTTTATGGGTACTACCTGGAAACTCATATTTGCCAATGTGAGATTTTTTCCTAGTGATCGAATGCATGATGTCACACTTTATATTTAGGGGCATGTACTTGTCATCGAGGTTTTCTTCCCTGGTCTTGCGGTTTCATGCACTGGGCCTTTTTAGCAGGGGGAGCAGAACCTATATAGCTTGTGGGTGGTTTAGAATGGCAATCTACATAGCCCGTGTACAGATTTTAAATGGCATGCTAAACCTGATTCCCTATCTCAGCATGGTTATATATATATATAGGTATGGTTGTATGCATATGGATGGTTTTCCAAATGAAATTATTTTATCCTTAACCTGAGTTCATGCTTACATTCACTCTCTAACTCTTCTTCTAGCATTGTATTCCCTCGCAATGTAGGAACCGACCATTTCACTCCCACTATTTATCAATCGGATCTTCGGGGACATCTGTTAGATTGAAGTTATAAGCTTCCATCTTTTCGGAAGGCTCCATTTCAAGGAAGTTATTCCATACTTTGACTTTTTTATGAATATTTGTTTTGGCTATGGTTGGGAGCATGTCCCAATCGAATTTTGGTATTCTTTTGGTTAAAAGTTTTGTGGTACTGTAATGGGTTAGTATGGGCGGGATCGTTATTGGTGTCAGGCTTAATATTTGCATAGGTATTGGAGTTATCATTATTGAACATAATTTCTCACTATTCCATCATATTCAATTTTGGGATTAATCATATTTTGTTTTTAAACATATTTGGTCATAGTTGGATCTATGCATTGGTTTGGCTTGGTATGGTTGTATGGTTAGTAGAGAGCGGTTGGATGCGGTTGGGTCGGTCTCGGTAATAGGCCTATCCCATATTTTGTAATATGGATAGTTACACTATCTTTTTCTATGTTTGAAATTCAGCCAACTCAGAGTAGGCGATTGGATGTTGTGTTGGGTAATGGGGCTGGTCTCCGGTCTTTCATACTTGGAATGCCCATTATGACAAAATCTTGTGTCTAGTCATGCCAATATCCCAAAGACAACCTTTAGACCCGCTATGGCCTTTATGAGTTCCTAGTGATGTCTTATGGATTGGTCAATGCCCAGCTGCATTTATGTGTTTGATGAACTGTGTGTTCAGACCCTATTTGGACTCCTTTGTGATTATGTTTATCTGTGACATTCTTGTGTATTCAAGGAATAGGTTGGAGCATATATGCAGCATTTGATGATTATGCTCCAAACTTTGAGAGATCATAGAATTTTTGCCGAACTCTCAAAATATGAGATTTGGATTAAGTCTATTACATTCCTAGGATATATGGTGCTAATAAATGGGATTATGGTGGATCCAACAAAGATTAAGGCTATTCGAGACTAGACAAGACCTACATCTCCATCCATAGTTATATCATTTATGGTTTGAAAGTTACTACTGATGGTTCATTAAGGGTTTTGCTACTATTGATGCGCCAATGGCCAGATTTTCCCAATATGAGGTTCCTTTCCAGCTATCTGAGGAGTATGAATCTAGCTTTAGAAGCTTACTAGTTTTCTAACTTCAGTTACTATATTGGCTCTTCCCATTGAGGATGAAGGATTTACCGTATATTGTGATACTTCTGATGTTGGTTTAGGTTGTAGGTTGATATAGTAGGGTCTAGTTATTGCTTATTCATCAAAGTAGTTGAAGGTCAATGAACGTATCTTCCTTACTAATGATTTGCAGTTGGCGGAGGTTGCTTTTGAACTTAAAATTTTGAGGTATTATTTGAATGACATTCATTGAGAGATCTACACTAATCATTATAGTCTTCAACATCTTATAACTAAAAGAGAGCTTAATTTGAGGCATCATAAGTGGATGGAATTGCTGAAGGATTATGACATCTCTATTCTATAACATATGGGCAAGGTAAATGTGGTAGGAGACTCGTTGAACCAAAAGGTGATTACTATGGGTAGCTTGGCTTCTATTTCAATTTTTAAAGGCCATTAGGATGGCACATCCATTCCTTAGACAACTTCATGATGCGACTTGATATTTTAGAATCTAGGAGGATCCTTGCCTGTGTTGAGTATTCTACCTTATTTGAGAAGATTCAGAGTCATAATTTTTATGATAGGGGACTTTGTGTCATCTGTGGTTAGGTACTAAGGGGTGAGTCATGTAGGGCTACAATGGATTCTAATGGTATTTTGAGATATGATGGCCACATTTTGGTTTCAAGGGTTGGGTGACTTGATTTAGTTTATATTGCATGAGGCTAATATCTCCAGATACTCAATTCATCTTGGTAAATCTAAGATGTATAAGGATTTGAGGCAACAATACTAGTTCAGTGGCATAAAGGGAGATGTAGCAAACTTTGTAGCTCATTGCTTATGTTGTCAGTAGTTGAAGGCCGAGTATCAGAGGCCTAGTGGACTAATTTAGAGGTCCATTTTCTAATAGAAGTGGTAGATCACTATAGAGTTTGTTAGTGGTTTACCTCGTACCTTTCATGCTTCCAACAGTATCTAGGTCATTGTATTCGATTGACCAAATCATCATATTTTGTTTCTATTAAAATGTCCTTTAATGCCGAGAGGTCTGCTCGTATCTATGTTCAAGAGATAGTTTGCCTACATTGAGTGCCCATATGTCATGACAAAATTTCATAGGTCATGATGGCACCTACGATATAATCCACTAGTAGGTAAGCCAACCCGTAGTTTGGAATTGCTAGTAATGGACTACTATGAGAAATGAAAGGCAAATGCAAAATAGATATAAGACAACCCCAATATCAGAGTAAATAGTAGTGATAAGCCATTGACCAGAATATGTGTAACGCCCCGATTCCGGAGAACCGAAATGCCACTCGGTGCTTATGATCCCGAAGGACCACAAGCTAATCCTTTTTCTGATATTTGTACCTGTTCACTGCATAATATAATAAAATACATGCGAAAACTGGCTAACACTTTCCATAAGCTTCAAACATCTAGAACTATACAATACCTTAAACCACACACTAATACATCTGTCTGAAAAACCTCTACACTGCCTGAACTGTGGAGTTGAAGGGACAATTCCCCCAACTAACTCCGTCTACTAAAATCAAATATTGTAATAACAACATCCTCGGATGATGAGAACTCATTGCTGCACCCACTGCTATTCAAGTGACTTCTAAGATGCTCCAAGTTTCACTCCTCTGAACCTATGGTGCCCCTGAAATAAAAGAACACCATAGCGCGAATGCGTCAGTACTAAGATGTACTGAGTATGCAAGTAGGGAAGGCTACATGCAAGGTCTTATGCATGAATATTTAATCAACAGAATAATCATGAGAATAACAAACGAGTACACATATATGAATGCACAGTTCACAACCACTATAACGACTATAACGACTCCAGATACCACAGCTCGGATACCACTTTACTGTCCTCAGAACTCACTACTGTACTGGGGCACTACATTACTGAATCATAGGATACCAACACTGATCAATCGAATACACTCACACCCCTGACTCCTGAATACTTATACTGACATAGAAACCATGGGAAGTAGTTACATAACTCACCATGACTCTTCATAAGCAACTGAACGCAATAATTTGAATAATATCTTTGATTTCGTAAAACATGCGTACGGAAAATGAAGACTCACATGGCTTGAATTTCATTATCCATACTTCTTATAATATTATAGAGAGGAAAATATAAGTAAAATCCCATAAATCATCATAAAATCATTAATATTCATTGTAAATTCTCATGACTCATCATAGATAACGAAACTCATCAACTCAAGACTCGGAGCGACTCGACAGTTCAAGAAACATACTCTTATGGACAGGGAAGTTTCCTATAACCGACAACCCCACCTGAGCCGCGTGGAATAAAAATGTTTTCCCTCCAAGGGAGAGCACTCTCATTTGTGGGAGTGTTGTAGTCTTGCTAAGGAGTACAACCTTACAGTTTTCATAATCATAATTCGGCTCTCTGGCCAACAATATAATCATCAACAACCCTACGGTGGCACATAGGTTTGGGGAAATACCAAATTTCCCTCTCGGTGCTAAGTAATACTCCCCGTCTAGCTCAGAACGCGTTAGTAAATCTACCACAACATCACAAGGGTCTATCATAAAGACCAAATTAAATCTCTTTGGAAATCCACCACAACATCGCAAGGGTCTATCATAAAGACTAAATCAAATCTCTTTCTCATTTATCAAATCATATCAATTTGTGGATTCCTAACTCAACACATTTGAGCTCAAAATATTTTAATTCTCCTCAACATCAACATGGTATCAATAACACAACATTTCGTCTCTGCGAACTTAAAATAAATATAAATTATCCCGACTCTGCAGATGCAAATCAATATTCTCAAATGACCATTCTTTAATTCCAATATTCAAATCATGACAATAACTTTTGAAAAGCATTTAAGATCTTCAAATCATAGTAAGATTTTGTATGTCGTAATGTAACTCAAATCATGGCTCTTATATCAAGAATCCTCAAAAAAAAATTCATAGTAGTGGTTTGCAATTTATGGCATAAAATCTCAATTCAAGAAAACAAGATAATAAGGTTATTATGTATACCAATATTGGACGATTCAAAGTTCCATAAATCATATCTTGAAAACACTTAAAATATCAACTCATGGTAGAAATACGAAATTCACCATATCAAATCATAACTTGGGAATAATAAAGTAATCATGTACATCAAAGCTTAAACAATTTATATTTTTCATAACCTCATAATTTGTCATTAAAACATCTTGGGTATTCACCCACGTTACAAAATCATGAAATTCCAATGATAAAATCAATTCTTTGGGCACAAGAATGAAAAGATATTCTTGTTCAAAACCCCACATACTAAGTTCTCATGGAATTCTTGTTAAGTTCTCAAATCATCGGAAATTCATCGATTGTAGCACGACTAAGATTATCGCGGAACTGACTCAGCTCTAGACCAGCAGACTATTTTGGGCATACATACCCCCAACAATCAATAACATAAGTAATACGTAGTAGACAACAATGCATACTCACATGGCCACAGGCCATTATGCACCATTCATTCACTAACACCTCACACCAATCATTTGAATATCATATTCATATACAAGTATTGGGATCTCATGCCATTACATCGTAGATCATTCAACAAGGATGCATATGGTTAAGGAAGAATACAACATAACATAGTTCATCCAATTGGGATACACACAAATAACATACATTCAACACATCATGGTTCACTTCTCAAGGTTCTTTCCTTTAAGATCTTAATATATGCAATTCGACCCATAATTAGATATTTCACACTTAGCGTGGCCTAATGGCCTTACCATTTTTCTCAAGCATCATAGTAAACACGTAGCATACAAGTATGGTATGAAGTCATCACTTTAATCATAGGGGGTCATACGATCCATTCTTCTTTAACTAGCCATTTCTACAATTACCTTACATGCACCATTTAGGCATAGGTCAGTATGAACAATTACATGTGCTACAACACCATCATTCATCTTAATTCCACCAACTAAATCCCTCATCCGCACTTACAACCATATCATAAGCCTTCCACACAACATCCCCAATTTTAGACCATAACATGGAGTTCATGTTGAACGTATACATAGAAAGTAGTCTAGTCATTTAGAACTTATTATATCCTAAGAACATAAATTTATAGCCTCATAGACAATTCCACAAACACCTTACATGCACTTTTAGGCATTGGTGAATTCGTCAAATTCTCATGTTTTCCGCCACCCCATATATCTCATCCAACACACATAATCATCACATGCATGTATCAACCAACATACACCATCACCACACATTTATATATATCAACCAACATGCATAATCATCATATATATATATATATATATCATGTAACATACATAATCCTCATATATATCTCAACCATCAAATATCAATCAACATATATATATATACATCATCAAAGTCTAGAAAATATATATATATATATATATATATACATATAACTTTAACTTTCAAAAAGGGATTCGTGGACTCTATGGACGAAAGGAGTCCATAGATAAACACTTTCATACCTTAGATTTCGTGGCCAAAAGAGATCGAAGGAAGGAATTCTTGAATCAAAGCCTCCAATTAATTCCCCTCAATTCAAAACCCTAACCCTAACTTGATATATATATATACATATAAGAGAAATGAGAGGAAAATAAAACAAGTTCTCAGCTGAATGGGGTATTTATAGAGGTTTAAAAGAGGGTGAAAGATCAAAATGCCCCTAAGAAACAAATAAAACCCGAATCTGTCCTTCAATGATCTATCCGATAGGCTAAAGTAAATTGGCCATAACTTTTTACTCCGATATCCAAATAGGATGAAACCAATTTTATTGGAAAAAAGACTCTCAGGGATTACCGTTGATATATAGCAGCTCACTCAGTTTATTATGTACAAGGAGTTATGATCGTTGAAGTTGACCAAAAAAATTGCCTGGCTGCAGTATTTTTTTTCCTGCATATTTTACTGTTCACTATTCGATCGGAATGGTCGTAGTTTGATGGGAATGGTCGTAACTCATCGCTCGAGTGTCTATTTTGGGTGATCCACATATTGTTAGAAAGCTTATTCTATGCTCTACGAAATGGTGGGTCGAAATCCAAGAAATGACACATAGAAAAATTATAAATTATTCTCAAAGATAGGATCCAATACGTTTACGAATAAAATTTCGACGAAAATTTTTTTGGGGTATTACAATATGTCTCTGTCAAATCTCTAAAATATCATTTTTAGTTCAAAAAAATCATAAATTATCCATTAATGTGTTATGATTCCTATTATAAATAATTTTTTTTAAAAGTGAAAAGTTGAATTAAATCCCTTTTTAAGAAAATAATAGTAAAACCATATTTTTAGTTGCAAGCATACCATTAAGTATGTATGAATGCACAAAATCTATTCATGCTATTACCAGTATCCAACCAATGCAATTATAAGCTTCTAAACGTCAATTGACTACGGCTATGTCCTTTACAAGGATAAATCACTCACCCGAAGTACAACTAATATCATATCACGACCGTGGCCCAATAATATATAACTCACATAAGTGTAATACCATAATCGGGAAAACCAAAATAATCCACCAAGTCAAGTAGTAAATCCTTATACTAAAGGGTCATTAGCCTTAACTATGTTTAACATGCTTGTAATTGTAACACCACGAATCTGGTATTCAGAATGCTACACAGTCCTCATGACCTAGAAGGACCACAAGCTAACCAATGACTGATATTTGTACCTATATACTGTATGACTTCATGTAAAATGCAGAAATAAAGGCTGAAAGGCAATAAGGTTTAGAGATCTGATAAAACATAACATCTAAACATATGGTATATCAGTACCAAAATAACTGAAATAACTTTCTGAACATGCTAGACCGAAAGCCTCTAAACTATCTGAATAAGGAGTTGATGGGACATGTCCCCAACTAACTCAAACTACTAAAATAACATAATTAATGATATAATAAAGTAATGGTCATGTCCTCCAAGGATGAGGACTCACTGCTAACTCTGACTACTGAAACTAGAATACTACTGATGCTCTGGAGCTTGTGCTTCTGAACCTATGGTATAAAAGTCCATAGCACAAATGCATCGGTACGTTTGAATAAATTGGTATTCATGTGAGGTAGGCTGAATTCTAAAGGTTCATATGCATGAACTATATTAACTGACTGAATAAAATGAGTATGAGAATACATGCATAAATACATAACAACTGTAACTGAGTTTGTGATAACATGATTACTGATAACATGAGATACTGATAGGTGTATAACTAAAATAACTGATACTGAGCGAATGTATCTGACATTCTAGGTTCTGATCAAACTAACTAAGTTCTATACTGATTTAACAGTCCTGATTCTATACTGAAACTGTGGGAAGTAGTCATCTAACCAACATTCCCCAAATAATGCATTATAGCTTAGTTGGGGTCAAATCTGTAACCCCAACTTGAAGGGTGTCAATACTGCTCCACTGGTAGGGACAAGCTGTGGGTGACCCTCATCTGATAGTGTCCCAAAAAGAAAATGGTGAGGCCCTTATCTGACAGTGCTTATCCACCTCATCAACCCTCATCTGACAGTGTTGATGTCTCAAATTATGATGGCTACATAGTTCTGGAATGCAAGGATGACTTCTAAGAATCACACCCTCATCTGATAGTGTGTGTTCCCATCCTTGGGTTAACTAGGTGCGAAATCCTACTCCCATCTGAATAGACATTGAACATGATTAACTGAACTAGACTAAACTGAATTAACTGAGTTTCATTGACTCATGGACTACTACTGAGATTACTGAGTTTCTGAGTTTTCCTGAGTCACATGAATGGCTGAATTTCTATGAACATGGCTCGACTGAGAGTATCTTTAAAACATGACACTGGATCTAGGCATACATCTAATTGTCGGGTATAAGTACCCCCAGGACTCGATAGAATTAAACTGACAAGACATGAATTTCTTAGATACATGACCAACATCACAATCCATAATACAATAAGTTAGAGATTTCATAAAGTATAAGTTCTAAAGCGCCACAAGGGCTACACATGTATACATAATTCACTGACTAAGACATTTCATCAAACATTTGACATGGATAAACTTGTACATGATTGGGGATTTCATATTATCATACTAGTAGTGCACTTTTCCTTCACATAGGAATTTAATCAAAAACGTGGGGAGCATGCTTTTGTTATACAATCATTAACACATCTGATAATCATGGATACATCAATCAACGTATAAATTTAAGAGGGAGTTTATCCTGATTATTATGCAAATCTTCATATACTAGAGTCAATCTTCGGAATATGTAATTTAAAACATGAATCAAAATAGCAAAGTATCATGAATATGAATTTCAATTTTATTTAAATCATGAACATTCATAAATACAAAGATCTTGTATTTTGAAAGGAGATTCTTGAGCCTCATGGGTAAAAAGGTCCCATGAATCAACACATGACATACCTGGGTTGTGAGTTTGTTGAATTTCTTGGACATAAAGAACTTGGAATCTCTTAGTTTCTTGAAAAAGGATTTGGATCTTGTTCTTGGGGATTATCTTTGAGAGAAAACCCTAATTTTGAAGTTGTAGATGGATAATGAACTTTTGATCCTCGGTCTGACATAATTAGGGGTTAAAATGGGTGGGAAAGACCAAAAATACCCTTTTAAAAATGACTTTAAAACAACTAAATAAACTATTCAACGGTGGGTACGATGGTCTATCGGTCCTGACTGTCGCACCTGGGCAGAATAAGGTTTCGCTGACTCTACTGTGATGGCTTGGGCGACGGTCCGTTGCTAGCTCGATGGTCCATCGGCCTGAGTCATCGCCCTTAAAGAGAAGTTGGTCTCACTGCCTTCGCTGGGCCAGTTTGGGTGACGGTCCGTCACTAGCTCGATGGTCCGTCGGCCCTCATCATCACACCTAGGCAGTTTTGACTATTTTCTTTAAAAAAGCCACAACTTTCTAAATCGTTGGAAAGCTAATTCAATTTCCCACATGATAAAAAGTGAAAATATTAAAAATTCCACATATGTAAAAGTGGATTCATCTTTCAAAGTAAGTTCCTAATATACTCGAGATGATTTCAAGCAAGGTAGAAGTTCTGGGTATTATAATAACCTAGGGTAATAGGATCTTATAGGCTTAACAAGTATTTCATCTTAAGGGTCGATTCACCCTTCTATCCTCTGACTCATAATTTAGTCTAATTGATTGTGTTCTATGCATAATAGTATCCTAACATTCTTACCTAATATGGAATATATATATAAAATACACTATCTTGTGAAGAATAGTATAAATATGCATACATCGATGACGAACCGTAAGTCCTTGAATCATCCAAAAATCACAAATTCGATCACATTATTAAAATAGTATTCTATATGTTATTTGGATAAAATAAGACTAATATTGCTATAGAAAGTGTTGGGTGAAAATTGGGTCAAGAATAGGCTTGTAAGGACCCAAAAAAAAAAACTGAACCCATCACATGGTCCCTCGAAGGACAAGGAATTTGTGCTCACAAGTTGAGCACCAATGGTTCATAAATCAGGGTTCAAATCAACCCCTAATATTTAGGGATTTAAAGACCTAATTTCTAAAAATTTACCATGATATAGGATGGAAATAGATGGAAAAATTAATGAGAAACGACCAAGGACTCTTAGGGTAACTTAAATTAGCTTCAATGGATAATTCCCCACTTTTTCCTCTTTTCAAAATCTAAAAATTGTTTTAAAATTTTAATGGAATTGATGAAAGATTAGGTGAGTAAGGGGATATAAAATCCCCAGGTGTCAGTAAAGTAGCTACTTGTTCACTTAAGCGGCTACTGTCTAAGTGGCACAAATCCACTAAAGCAATCCTGCATAGGGTCATGGGTACCACTAAAGAGGTTGCATGGCCGCTAAAGTAGTGGATGCTTAAGCGGCCCCTAATAGCTAAAGTTATTGTTATCCATATGGAAAAGGCTGCTTAAGTAGCTCATGGGCTTGAAACTGCTTACCGTTAAAGCGGCTCCATAACTACTAAAGCGGTTATATCAGAGATAAGATTTTTTCTAAGTCCAAAAATTAGCATCGAATAGGTGTTTTGGATTTGTTCAGAACCGTATGTGCTCAAACAAACTATGCTACTATCCCAAATTTTACATTCTGGACTCAATAGAACCATTAAAACTTTTATCTAAGATCTTTTTTTACAAATTTTATGGGTCCCAAACCATAGTTCTATTTTTTCTATAATCCATCCAATAGCCAAAAATGAGTTTGGATGCCTCCATACATGAGTCAAGGGTCCATCAAATCTAAAATCAATGTTCTAGGATTAATAACACTATTAAAATCTCCATTCGGGGCAATCTATTAGGAGTTTTGGTCTAAGACCAAATCCTTAACATCAAAATCTCCAATATAAGAAAATTAGCTTAAAAGCAAAATGAACTACCCAATAATTGAACCATAAGTCTTGGAAAGTTAAAAATTCCCTGGAGCTATTGTTGGAAGGCTCAAAATCTTCAATATTTAAATCTTCTCCTTTTCAACCCCAAAACTTGGTTTCTGCAAATAACAACTTAAAACACATCATATTAAACAAAAAGACTTTAGTAACTTGCATATTTTCAGTGCTTAAGCATCCAGAGTTCTGTGAAATCATATCATATCAACACCCTGCACTTGTAACATTTTCATGTCCTAAGGAAACACAACTAATAAGCAAAACAATAATGCTTAACTAGGAGAAACCTATGATATTTATGACAGTCAATCATCAACTTTAAGGTTAAGAACAACACCCCCTCCTACTTTTACACTTCCAAACTAACTATGTATAACAATGAAGTACAACAATGTGACACAATGAAATCAAGATATGGCATTACATTGTCAACAAACAACCATACGTATGTAAACATTACACTACCCAAACAAGTAAGCAGTGATAAAATTTACTTGCTAAATTTAAACCCAAGGTAAAAAATGTTTTGGGTGATCTCAATCTTTGGGAATATGAAAGTAATTTTTGGACCTCTAAAACACTAATTCGAGACTAAGAATAATTAGACTATAATCAATTAAAATGGATCTTGGGACTATGCTTTTCCAAGGGAAAATTATGAATGGGGTCATGATGATTCATTGCATATTTGAATCGTTGATGAAGTTGTAGGCTAGGTTTAAAGTTATTGACGCTAGTTTTTCAACAAAACCTCAAAGATGTCACTCATTGACCCTTTTGAGTACCTAACGAGTATGGCAATTAAACCTACCCGATAACTCAATTGGGTATCCTTATTTCTAGGATGATACCCATGTTGTAGTCAACCTCCTAATCTCCCTTATGTTTAAGATAGTGAAAAATTGGAAAGACAAATCAATCAATTGTCTACTATTACTTTGGTTCCTACATTCCTCAATTAAGGATGAGGTGGGTTCCTAAAGTTAACTTAAAACCCCTCTTTTAGGGATGGTTATAGCTTTCAAGAGATGGGTATTTTCATCCATCAAACCCATTTAAGAATTTGACGATTTTACCCACAAATCCCAACCAATTTAATCATGAAACAGTAAAACCCATCATGAACCAACTAGAATTTACACAAATATATCACAACCATCACACAATTACATCTTATTCTAGCATAATTCCAAGAGGTAGATCTAGCAAATCATA
Organism: Capsicum annuum; assembly: GCF_002878395.1. NCBI lineage: Eukaryota > Viridiplantae > Streptophyta > Magnoliopsida > Solanales > Solanaceae > Capsicum > Capsicum annuum. Next base: position 41,048,302 of record NC_061114.1, read on the forward strand.
ATGATAATAAACACAAATAAACTAATATTTCTATCAAAGTTATCCATAAGAAAATAATGAGAGGGCAAACCACGCTTCAGAATACAATGAATCTTCAATGAGTGATGCCAAATCTACAATTAAAGGACACTCTAATGTCTTGTTAGCTAAAGATTAGTACAAGTTTTGCTCCAAGCTCCAAGAAATTACAAAAACCTAAACTAAGGATAAGATATACGTAAGATAGAAGATGATGTGAAAAATGAACTAAAACCCCCTATTTAAGATGAAATTCCACATTTGCCAAATATTACAAAAATGCCTTTAAAACTTTTCCGCTCTACCACAATCTCCATCCATTGATTACGTCAATGTACGGTTATCGCAGAAGTAATATCATGAATACCCTTTGGTTGACTTGTTGACTGATCGCGATCGCGACCCTCAGGGTTGACTCTTGGGCATGTAATTTTAGCTTTTGTTCTTTTTGCCCATATTTCTTCTCTTTTTGACTTAAATGACTTGCTCATCTTTCCTTTTAAACTTTTCCTACATAAATAAGCATTAAGTAAGAGATTAACATAAAATCAATAGAAAAGCATGATATTTTCGGCTTAAAAGGTGCTAGAAAATCATTACATTCACGACTTATCAACACCCCCAAACTTAAACTATTGCTTATCCTCAAGCAACCAAGAACAATTCAGCAAGATAGGGTATTTAACTTAAATCCACCAAAAATAAAACTATACAAAAGGAATAAGATATTAAAACTCTACAAAGACTTTTCAAACATGTCATGGCAACAAGTAAACCAAAATTTTCTAATAAGCACATATGAAGCAAGGATGCAAATTTGTATCAAGTAAATCTTCCAAATCAACAATAGCATCTTAAGATGAAACACAAAATTTTCAGTAATTTTCTCAATCTTCAAAATGCAACTTACTTCACCCATTTACCTAAACTGAGAGTAAAGCTTCACCCTTTACTCCAAAGTATTGATTCCACTCACAAGCAAGATTTACCTTCACAAAAGGCTTTGAATTTTATAAAGGAGCTCAAATAATGAAAAAATTCATATGCAGTCTTGCAAAGAAATTCAAGTACAATGTTTAGAACCATAGGCTAGCCCTTTGTGTTTGTCGTCACTAATGTAGACTTACCTAGTTTGGAATCACCAAGGACTTGTGGGTCATGATGAAGGGTTAAGGTGCAGGAAGGAATATCTAAAGATCAAGTGACTAAAATACCTCATTCAATACATTTTTTTCAACCCTTTCTACCCCCAAAATTTTCAAACTCTAACCTTATTCTCTTTCAAATCATTTCCCATATTTCCCTAATTTTTTAGCGTTTACAAGACAACTCAAAGACAATATTTTTTTTTTTATTTCATTGGCTTTTTCAGTAGACTTTCTAACTGTAAGCACTTCTTAACCCTTCATTCATATAATTTGTCTTCAAGTTCTATGGACTAGGGTATTAAATTTTATTATTAAGCACATCTCTTTTCTTTTAAGCATATTCTTTCCAGCCACCTAATCCACATTAATTCCTTGATGCCACCATAGTAAGAAATTAAAAAAATAAAGAAAATCACAAAAACTTATTTACAATTTTGAATTAAAGCATGTAAGCTACAAATCAAAACAAACTCAATAGGCCCAATTGCTCCCCGACAACGATGCCATTTTGATAATGCTCAATTTATACATCAATTTAAATGCAAGGCGGTCATTGTCAATATAATAACCCAATAAAGTCGGGGTTGAATCCACTAGGAACAATGTGAATGGCGATTGAGTATATTTGAAATAAAAGTTGTTTGCTAAATTCAAACCTATGATACAAAATGGTTTGGGGGTTCTAAATCATTGGGAATGTGAAAGTAATTCTTCGGCTTCTAAAGGACTAATTCAAGACTAAGAATAATTAGAGTATAATCAAATAAAATGGATCTTTGGACTATGCTTTTCTAAAGACAAATTATGCATGATATCATAATGATTTTGTGCAAATTTGGATTGTTGATAATGTGGTGGCTAGGTTAAAAGTCATTGGGGCTAGTTTTTCAAAAAAAACTCAAAGATGTCACTTATTGACCCTTTTGAGTATCTAACGAGTGTGGCAATTAAAGTAATTGAATACCTCAATTGGGTATCCCTAGTTCTTGGATGATACCCATGGTATAGCTAACCTCCTAATCAACCTTTTGTCTAAGATAATGAAAAATTTGAAAGGCATACCCATAAATTATCTGCTTTTACTTTAGTTCTCATATTACTCTTTCAAGGATAAGGTGGGTTCCTAAAGTTCACTCAAAACCCCTCTTTCAAGGATGGTTTGAGCTTTCAAGAGCTTGGGATTTTAATACATCAAACCAATTGGGAATTTAGGTCTTTGATCCATAAATTCCAACCAATTTAATCAAGTAATAATAGAACCCATCATCAGCCAACTAGAATTTACATAAATATATCACAACCCAGACATAATTGCATCCAATTCGAGCATAATCCAAGGTAGATCAAGAAAATTATAATAATAATAAATGCAAATAAACTAATATATCTACCAATTTATCCATAAGAAAATAAAGAGAGGGAAAACCACACTTTAGAATCCAATGAATCTTCAATGGTTGATGCGAAATCTTCTCTTAAAGGTCACTCTAATGTCTTCTCAGCTCAAGATTAGTACATATTTTGCTCCAAGCTCCAAGAAAATACAAAAACCCTTAACTAAGATTGGGAGATATGTAAGATGGAAGATGATGTGAAAAATGAACTAAAAACCCCCTTGACTGTGATTACGGTACCACTATTACGGTAGTCATATCACAATTACCCTTGGGTTGACTTATTGTTTGACCATGATCACAACCCTCATTCCGCGATTGTGGTAACTTAGGGTAAACTCTTGGGCTTGCAATTTTAGCTTTTGTTCCTTTTTTCTCACATTTCTTATCTTTTTGACTTGAATGACTTGCTCATCTTTCCTTTTCAACTTTTCCTACACAAATGAGCACTAAGTAAGAGATTAACATAAAATTAATGGAAAATCATGATAGTGTAGACTTAAAAGGTGCTAGAAAATCATCAAATTGATGAGTTATCAAACAACTAGCAACGCAACCCAAGTTCTCTCATATGAAAGAATTCCTAATCACTCATATTAAGTCATGTATGTCAATCCAGAGATGATCAAAAGACACTCACGCTCACAAAGAAGTTCCAAACAAGGTACATCAAATACCATTGCTTTTAGATAGTCGGGTTAGGATCACTATAGTTCTTTACTTGGCTTGTAATATAGGCATGGGGGCTTGTTTGGTACATATAGAAATTTAGTGATAGCTTTCTTGGCACTAAACTTACATTGGGGGTCCACTACTCTACCAATTTTTCTTATTCCACCCTTATTTCTTTCTTTTTATTTTTTTATTGCACATTTACATTAGATATGGTTTCTTTTGTACGTTCTTTTTTTTCATCTTTATCAAATTTTATATTTCATTTATTTTTTTCTTTTTCTTTTTTCTACCACACTCAACGCTATTTTTTCTCTTATTTACCCTTCTTCATACCAACTTTACATTACACACCACTATGATACCCACCCTCAACTTAGGCAATTTGCTTTAGTTAAGGTTCACAATGTCCAAGGAGGACAAAGGCCAAACTAGGTTCATTGTAACACAAATAGAAACGTGGAAGGTGAAACATTAAAAACTAGGCTATAAGGCTCAAAATAGGGATCCAGGATTACTTATTCACATTTGGAAGTATGTTTAGGCTAAAAGTGGACTAATTTCTAGAATGACCTAGGATATTTTCCTAATCGACTATTGTACACCTAGGCAAGACTAACTAGGAAAGTTTTGGATTCAATACACAAAGGAAATAATGAAGTATCTCACACACACATAGCACAAGGTTGCATCATAAGCTACTACCTATATTGTGCATGCAAGTGTTAGCTATGACTATTTTGTCCCTAATTCTAATTCCATATCGAGATTCATGATGGTCACGTATTTACACATCACATACTTCAAAAATAAGGTTTTTAAGGGGTATAATTTTTTTAAAAAATCTAAAACAAAGTACATTAACTACCCTAGATACTAAAAAATATCCTAATTTCATAATAACACAACATAATACAGCAAAAAATTACCCTTGACAAGACATTTCTACACACATACCATAATCGACAAGAAAAGAAGCATGACAATAAAAACCCACAATAGTTATGGTGTACACCACCCCCAACTAAAAGATGATTCACTATCCGCAATGGAGTAAGTAAGGGAAAGATTACATTCCTAGGAAGCACTAAGTGTTTGGTTCATGCTCATCTTGATCGTCCCAATCATGGGGTATCTCAATTGGTGGAGGTAGTAGTGATAGTGATGCACTACTAGACATATACCCACAAGTATCTTAGCACGCCTATGCCATCAATAACTAAAGACTCCTTCAACTCACTGGTAGCCTTTTTTAGGGCCTAATCATACGGAATTTTAGGATCATATAGGTCATCATTTCTAACTCTTTTGGTCCCAAAACCAGGGATCATCTCCTTCTTAGCAAACAAATCCAAATACCTAGAGCACCGTGGTGGCATAGGCTGGGAAAATAAGGGGATATCAGGATAAATGACTAAAATATGAGTCTAAAAAAACATGCCTAATAGCATACTGTAGCTACCAACTCCCTGATCCCAGCAAGATCTAGTGCCTCAATACCATTAAATCGTGGCTGTACTCTCCACTAAAAATCATAAATACAACCATGCAACTCACCATCATCTCTACTATCTTTACCCTCATAACAGCTTAAATTTGAGTATCTACACTCTTTAAATTTATCTGGACCCAAGGCCAGATCTACTCTTATAATATACAAATCTCAGACTTAATCTTAGTCAATAAGGTTTGGGTGTCATCCTTCCTCTCTAGCAGGCACTGTAAGAAGTCTCGATATACCATAATGAATCTTAGAGTTATAGAAGAAGTACTAGGGTTTGGGGGACTTGAAGATAACCCAACCATGATGAAAACCAAAAGCCCTCAAGGCCATTCACTTGTAGCCCAGATAAAGTACTTCAAGAGTTGCAAGCTATGTTTGCTAAAATATAAGTGTTAGAGTTTGTTTTGATGCCTACCAAGGGATGTCGTGTTTTAAGAACTGATTTTGAAGGCCATAACAAGGAAAATAGTCGACTTCACTATCTTGGCTTGACTAAGGGATTGATGGACCATCATAAAGGTTAGCCATCACCATAACCACCAATATAAAGCCCCAAGGCAGTTGCACACTTACCCAAGTTGACGACCAAGTTGACTGACCATTAACCTTGTGACTAGCCGTCACTATGGTCATCACTAGTAGGCAGTTTAGTTTGCATATGTGCTTTCATTTTATTTTAATGCCTAGGTCACTTTATGGCCTTGGTTATACTAAATATAAAACTTCTAGGTTATTTTTGTTAGTTTTTTTTATTTTGGAATGAATATTGTTGTTTAGAGAGTGTTTGGTAAAACTTATATTTAATGTTTGTTTAGAAATAGGGGTTTTGAGGGTATTGAATCCCTCTTGGTCTATGTAGAGATTCATTGTTAGATTCTATTATATTAAGGGATTTTAAGTTTTAAACACTCAATTGTTCTTAGTTTCATAATAGTTTCTTGTTTCAATATTCTATCTCTTATCTTGAATTGATTATCATTAGTTTTCATAGCTTATTTATTCTTTTCATTGTTTGGATTACATCATTTGGTATCAGAACATTGTTCCCACGATTCTAGTCTTAGATTTGTTATCTAGAAAATGATAAAAAATTCCTATCCTCATTTTAGATTGTGTTGAAAATTTTAAGTTTTTTATTTTTGTGTGTTTTTGTGTTTCAAGTGCTAGAATAATGTTCTCTAGTACTATTTGAGTCATTTTCTAAAATTTTATCTTAATCCAACAAGTTTTGAGTGACCCCCCATTGTTGAAGCTTAAAGTAGAAGAAAATTCAAGTAGGTTTGAAAATCTGAAAGCGTTGGGTGAGATTTAAGTTATGAAAAACTATTGGGGTTTGTTTGGGAGCTTAAAAGGATCTTAGGTTTCAAATTTTATTAAATTCTAAGTTCGTTTGATTGATGGTCAAATATTAAATGATCTTCTAGTTCTTCATGACTTGTTGAAGAAGAAGCCATAAAATTATTGAGTAAAAGGGAGTTGTACATTTTATCCTTAAAGAATATTCCTCAAATTACAAGGGCCCCATGAAATTTCACACATAGAGAGGCTAACAGTTAGCCTAATGGTCAGTCACCAACCTGGAGACCAGTCAACCCCATCGTCACCCCTAAGGAACCCACCACCCCGTTTGGATAAGAGTTAACGGCCAACCTGACGGCTAGTCACTAAAGTAATGGTTAGTCACCCTTTCAGTCACCCTAACAATGTTAACTTAGAAAAAGATTATTTTTTCTTGGTCAGATGTGTATGAGGAGATTTTTGAGAAGTTGAAGGATAAATTGACTTCATCTCTATTCTGACTTTGCCAGAGGGAAATAATGTGTTCATGGTTCATTGTGATATATCTTGGGTTGGTCTTTCTTGTGTGTTAATGCAGCATAGGAAGGTGATACCCTACGCTTCCAGATAGTTGAAGGTGTATGAGAGGAACTATCCTACTCATAATTTCGAGTTGTTGGTCTTTGTGTTTGTTTTGATGATATGGCAACATTATTTGTATGGTGTTCATATGGATATCTTTTCTGATCACAAGAGTTTGGAGTATGTGTTCTCATAGAATGAGCTTAATCTTAGGTAGAGGATATGGCTTGAACTTCTCAAGGACTATGATATGAGTCTTCACTACCACCCAAAAAAAATAACATGGTTGTTGATACTATTAGCTGTTTGTCCATGAATAGTTTGGCTCATATGGAAGAAGGGAAATGAGAATTGGTAAAGGATATTCACCATTTTGGAATTCTTTAAGTTCATCTCTTGGACTCCAGGGATGGTGGTGTAATGGTTCAAGAAGTGGTTAGATCGTCTCTCGGTGTGGAGATTAAGAAAAAACAATTGTTAGATTCTTTCTTGATTAAAATTAAGGTTAGCATTAGTTGGAAAAAGGCGACGAATTTTGAGATTAGAGGAAATGGTACTTTGTGGTACTAAGGGAGGTCGGGTGTTCATGTTGTAGACAGTTTGTGGCAAAGGATATTGGTTGAGGCATATGAGTCAAGCTATGTTGTTCATCTTGGTTCCACTAAGATATACCATGATCTCAAAGAGATCAGTTGGGGGAGTGCAATGAACTAGGACATAGTTGATTTTGTGACCAAGTGCATTTTGTGTCTACAAGTTAAGGTTGAGCACATGAGGCCTGGTAGGTTGTATCAAGAAATTGAGTTACCTGAATGGAAGCAGGAGGGGATCAATATAGATTTTGTTACTGGTATTCCTTGATCTCGAAACCAATTTAATTAGGTTTGGGTCATTGTGCATAGGTTGACAAAGTTTGTGCATTTCTTCCATGTGCGAAGTAACTTTTTGGCGGAGGATCATGTGAAGCTTTATATTTGAGAGATTGTGAAACTGCATGGAATGCCTGTTTCAATTATGTTTTATCGTGGTATGCAGTTTACTTCCCACTTCTGGCAGTCTTTCTAGAAAAAATTAGGGACTAAGGTGAGCCTGAGTATTGCTTTCCATAGAAGTCGGATGGTCAGGCAGAAAGAACTATGCAGACATTAGAAGATATGCTTCAAGCCTATGTGATTTATTATGGTGGTAGTTAGGTAGAGCATCTACCTTTGGTAGAGTTTTCTTACAACAATAGCTATCATAAGAGTATTTGTATGGCTCTTTTTGAGGCATTGTATGGTAGAAGGTGTAGATCTCCTAATGGCTGTTTTGAGATTGGCGACGCTTACTTTTTGGTCCAGATTTGGTTAATCAATCTAAGGTAAAGGTGAAGGTGATTTGGGATAGGCTCAAGGCTGCCCAGAATCATCAAAATTCCCATGCAGATGTTAGGCATAGTGACTTGGAATTTCTAGTTGGGGATAAGGTTTTCCTTAAGATGTCTCCTATGAAGGAGTAGTACGATTTGGCAAAAAAGGAAAGCTTATTCCTCAGTGCATTGGTTCTTATGAGATTTTGTGGAGAACGGGTAACATTGGGTATGAGTTGGTGTTTCCATTAAGTTTGAATTTAGTTCATCCAGTATTCCATGTTTCTATTTTAAGAAAGTGCATTAGTGATCTGTATTCGATTGTTCCTTCTGAGCGATTGGACATCTCAAATTCTCTATCTTATGAAGAATACCCAATTGAGATATTGGATAGAAAAGTTCGTCAGTTGCAGACCAAGGATGTGGATTTGGTTAAGGTTCTATGGAGGAGCCACAAGGTGGAAGAGTCCACGTAGGAAGCGGGGGATGACATGAAGTCAAAGTATCTACTCATGTTTTCTGCTCTTGATATTCATACGAAAGGCATGTGTCTTACAAAAATCTTTATTTTCTGATTTTGTTAAAGAAAAGATTAACATCATTACCTCTTTGTTTTCAAACTTTTTTAAAGGGATGTTTCATAATGCAAATGACTCTGTGTCTGGTTACCCCTACCTTATCCGTCATTTCAGGACGAATGTTCCTAGTGGCCGAGACTGAAGCATCCTAGGTTTGGACAATTAGAAAATTTCCTAGCATCTTATTCCTTGGACCAAATACGATGCATAGTATAAGGCATATGCTGGGGTATAAATGGAGAAGTCCTAACATAAGCTAACTAGTATTAGTTAGTGGGATAGTTTTAGACACTGGATTGGATACGACTTAGGGTGAGTGTCGTATGGTTCGGTATGAGTGGTATAGGTGACTCATAAAGTGGATTGTGTTTGATACTCTGAGTGTTACAGTCTGCCAGGGATATGGATCATGGGTATGAATCATATGCTGAGGTTACGACTTGGGTGGATGAGTCATATACTGGATAATATCGATCTATCATTGAGGCTTGGATATGATCGAGTGGGTATCAATTGTAAGAGAGGTTACGATTCATAAGGAGATCAGTCGTGACCCTGTTTTGGGTTTTTATGGTATTTAAGTGGGGGTATTGTAGATATTTCCCTACTTACCCTAATAAAGACCCAGGACTTCTAATAAACTTAGGAGGTTATTTAACCTATTATTTAACTCTAAAATTCTTAGAAACTCTTCCTAAACATATCATAATTCTCTCAAGAACTTTCGGGACAAAGAGCTAAAGTTTCAACTAAGGGATTACTTTGGGGCTTGTCTTCATGAATTCTTTCCATCAATCTTCTTGGTTTAAGGCATGATTCTCTTCCCTAATTGTAATTTCAATTAAAGGCATGGTTACACGGATGATTTCATGGTTTTTCTCTTGCAGGACTAAGGCTTTTAACTATTGATTTTGGGGTTTTGATGTTAAATACTTGGTTATAGTTCCCAATGTTTATAATTGTGTTTGCTATGTATTAACGGTGGTTTTGGATAATTGAATTTCATGGTAATGGTTAATGGTAATGGAATTTGGTTTTGGCTATATTACTCACCCTAGGTGTTTGATAAAATGCTTATATAGATATGTTCATTGCATTGACATATTTTAATGCAACTCTTTCTTGTTTTTAGTGTATATATGAAACCTTAAATGTTTTTCAGTGGTTTATAAAGGCTTAAGGTTAGTTGGTTATGCTTGAGGATAATATGGTAGTCTCCGAAGCGGTTTTAATATGGCTAATGATAGGGCACTTGAATGTCCCCTTAATCTAAATGGTTAGGCTATGGATAATGCTTGGAAGTATTGTGATATGCCGATACCACTGGTTTATTGAATAGCATTGGTTTATATCTAAATAATTAGATTGTTTGTTAATGGTTTTAATTGGGCCTTAATAGCAGTTAGTGTAATCTAAGCCATGGAAGGTGGCGGTCCCGGGGGGATAAAACTCAAAAACTCATTATTACATTTTGGGTTTGATTATCATATTATGTTTGATATTTTCTAAATGATTTGGTATGGTTAGACTCGCTTTGGTCAGTCATGTTCATGACCCTATCCCATAATCTTCATGAGAGCATTATGCAATCTTGTTATATGCTCGAAATTCAGCTCATCCAAGGTTGTATAAGGTGGTAGGGTTGGGCTAAGGGGGTTGTCCCCGGTCTAGGTTGGACTTGGGATGCCTATTAAGACAAGTCCCCAGTTTGGGCTACGTAAAGTATCCATCAAATAGATTCATGGAAGATAAAGAGAGTTCAAACCACACTTTAAATTCTAATGAGTCATCAAGGGGATTTGCCAATTCTTCACAATGTTGTCACTTTAATGTCTTCTTATCTCAAGATTAGTACAAATTTTTCACCAAGCTCCAAGTGATAAAAACATAAACTAAGGATAGGATAAAATTTCAAGAAAGATTTGAATATCCAAAAGAGAAAGGGTTTAAGCCTATAAAAGGAATTGGGTTCAGTTGGGTGAAATTACAAAACCACCCCTCGGCAAATCCCACATAGTTACGATCACTGAAGTTTTAGCGCGATCTCGGTACTTTGACCTAGCTTGACTTGTTGTGATCACGGCCCACTGACCGTGATCACGGTAACTTATGTTGGTTTCTACTTCAGGTTTTCTAGCTACACTTCTTCTCTCCCTTTTGATCCTTTTTAGCTCGCATCCACATCGTTCCTTCTCATAAACTGTATGCCTTCCAAATATGAAAATAGTGCATTGAATCATAAAGTTGTCTTATTTAGACATTCAAATCATAGTAGTATACACAGAAGGAGAGTGCAAAGGACTGGTAAATTTACCACTCAATAACTCCCCAAACATAAACCTTTGTTTGTCCTCAAGCAACACTACCTCTTACAATGAGACAATGCATGTTTATGCCCAATTTGTATGACCCTGCCATCTCAGTGACTCTAACTAGATTAATACCACAACTAGTTCTTCACATATGGGAAAATCTATTCTCATGACACCCTCAACATGAAATGCGATTTTCAAGGATGCAAGAGACTTTTAAAAAGAGACAGTGTAGCAATCACTAATTCTCAAGAAGTTACTCACCTTTGACCTCAAATAAAATATACTTTTTTGCCTCATTTTGGGAGATGACAAAATCACCCATCTAAACTTGTTTACATGCCTCCTCATAAGAAAGAAAATTCTACACACCCAACTATCAAATGTACAACAACGAATTTAAGTCTAAAAACACACTCTCTCTCAAGAACACACGATGCTAATAAGTATCATGCCATAGGCTTGTCCCTATTTTTATTCGCTACTTTAGTAAAATTACTTGGTTAGAAATCATAAAGGGCTTTTTGAGCTTGTAATGTAGGTTTGGGATAGGGTAGGATATCTTTTGGTAATAAAATGGCTATACCCTCCCTGAACATCTACATCACACTATTCCATCCAGCTTTTGATGATGGGCCACTTCTTTTGTTTTTATTATTTACACATGTGCCTACTTTTTATTTCCTTGGATCACCCAAATTCTTTTCATTTGTTTTTCTTACACCCTTTATTCTTCTCTTTCCTTTGTTTGATCCTTTCCTTTTTCTTATTCATTTGTTCTCAATACTTAAGATAATAGGCACTTACTTACAACTTCGTGGCCCAAAGTTACCTCTTTCAATTTCACCATCCCTAACTTAGGCTTTTAGGCTCTAGTTGCTTTTTCAAATTCAAGGAAGTAGGCTTCAAAAGAGGGATAAAAATTGAAAGGGTCACGACTTGAAATGTGTTTGCCAAAGAAAAGAATCCAAAGGCTCAAATTGGGTGACTAGGGATAACATCTATGCAAAGGTAGGATTTTTAGGCTAAAGTGGACTTCCAATGTCACAAAAATGGCCTAAGATCACCTCACCAACAAAGTATAATCAAAATTACTGTACGAGACTAATGGGGAAAGTTCTGGATGGTACAAGCAGACATGAGATTCAAAAAAATAAGCTCACCACACATGGCATGCAAATTCTCCAAGGAGGCTCAATTGTCCCTCCCGCTAGAGACAAAAATGGAGTATCTACTAATTTTCACAGGTCAAAAAATTGGAGTCTCAAAAAAAATCTAAAAAGAATTGCTACAAGGTCGCTCACATCCAAGCCCTTGATTTTTGAAAAATTTTGGAAGGAGGGGGGGAGGGTATTTGCTTTTCCTTTGCACCACATAAAATTTTCTAATTCAGGCACCAACCCAAGCCTTCATCTCACATTTTTCTTTCATATAGGAAAACCATAAGGCTACTTGATTTCTCCTTCGGTACAAGTGCGATCCCAAATCCATATTGCCACAAGTACTCAGACATCCCTTGAATTCATGACTCAAACTACTATCATGATTAGCTTTCCTTAAGAATATCGACATTCAATATATCATAGGGAGAGGATCATCCAACATCATTATTAAATGGAATAAAAAGCTAGAAATAAAAACAATCAACTTTAAATAATTCCCATGCTTCATGTAAACTAAGTTCAATTATTGCATGACAGCGTGTACTCACATAAGGGCATGGACACACACACCTCCAATAAAAATACTTGTAGTCACCTTACTGCATAATACAAAAGCATAAGAAGGTCAAAGGGATCCCTAAGAAAAATGTTGGTTGGGAAATAACTGAGGATTCTTCAATGTCAAGGTCGCCATAATCCATGTGGCTGGACATCTTTTATTTATCAACCTTATTTTGAAGAGTGGGTATGTTCATGGTTTGTGAGATGTCAGCCTCATTATCCATTTTTTTCTATTCTTTTGATTTACTTTTTACATGTCCCTATAGATTAATGTATAATATGTATATTATCCCTTATTGTATTCACTCAATCCCAGATAAGTTGAAGCATCACTTCAACATCATCATATCCTGCACGTTGTTCTTCCTTTTATTAATCATAAGACATATCAACCTTCTAAGAATAACTATCATTTGGGTTAGTATAAGGGGGTATTTGGAAAATCACTCCAATATCTATCTCGACCACCGCATAAAGAACAATCATACTCCCAATTGGATTTAGATGGTGCACACATCTCTTTCTGGGGAGCATATATACAATCTTGCCAAAAGTTGGGTCCATCACAATATGGTCAAAGAATATCAAGATAAGATTTCTAACCACCAAAACCACATCATTCCAAGATGCCATAATGATAAGTAAATAAAAATAAAAATCTACCTAATAATCACCCTTGGATTATGCTTTCCTAGGGGCAAGTTATTCATGGGAATATGCTGATTCGGTGCAAATTCTAATCATTAATGATATAGTAGGCTAAGTTGAAAGTATGTGAGGTTGGTTTGTCAACTAAGTCTCAAGGATACCACTCATTGACCCTTTTGATTGTCTAACGAGTGTTCCATTTAAAGCCACCCAATACCTCAATTAGCCACCCCTATTTCTAGGATGGTACTCAAGAGATAGTCAATCTCATAATCACCATTATTTCTAAGATGGTGAAAATTAGCAAACTAAACCCAATAATTGTCTACTATTTCCTTAGTTCCCACATCCTTCTTTCAAGGATGATAAGGGTTCCTAAAGTTCACCCAATCTCCTCTTTTAAGGATGGTTTGAGCTTACAAGAACTTGGGGTTTTCACCTACAAACCCATATGGGTATTTGGGGCTTTCACCCACAAATTCCAACCGTTTTAGTCAACCAATTGTAGAACCTATCATCACAAACAAGTAAATACACAAATAAATCACAACCCACAACTAATTTAACCCTAATCTAGCATAATCCCAAGAGAAAGAACTAGCTACACATAGGAATAATAAAGATATACTCAAAAATCTCCACTAACTTAATTTATTAAAAACTATGTGAATGTTATTCAAACTTTGAACTTTAACAAATCTAAAATGAAAATTGCCAAACCTTCGCTTGGAAGCTACTATAATGTATTTTCACCAAAAAATTAGTACAATATTTGTCTTCTCAAAATTTGAAAACTAGATGTGGAAAATATTCAAAAAAGTCTGATCTTCTCTATGGCTTAATGTTTGAGGTTGTTAAGGGAATTTGTGAATCACCTGTGTGCATTTACAATTCTTTCCCTGGGAGTAATCTTGTTTAACCGAGATTGCTGTCACTTATTCGTGATCATGGATACCATAATTACGGTTGGAACTTGCAATCGCAGTGTGTTGAACTGTTCTTACTAGCAGTGATCGCGGCCTGCAGACCGAAATTATGGTAACTTAGGTTTGTTTCTGCTTTAGGTCTTCCAGTTGAACTTCGTTCTCCCTTTTGGTCCTTTTTTAGCTCAAATCCACATCTTCCCATCTCATAACCTATACACCTACAAAATATTGATATTTGTGTATTTAATCGCACATATGTCTTACTTATACATTCAAATTCATGGTAATGTGCACGAATGTGGAGGGTGAATGAGTAGTAAATTCACCACTCATCATCAACTTACATTCAAAATCAACCAAGTCAAAAATGAAAGAGTCCTAGCTATTTATAGGCCAAAGGCCACATATTATAACTCTAGAGCAAAAGTAACCCTAAATGTTAATTAGGCCTAAAAGTTACCCAAAGCCCAAAACTCAAAATAGAAAAACCTTCATTCTTTTAATTTATTCTTAGGGGATCAGAATATTCGTCTTTGTCTATAAATCTTTTCCATGAAGCACTTTCACTTTGATTACCAATAACATTTGTAAGGGGTATCCTTGCATTATATGTTGGAAAGCCTGCAAACACACTTTTCAGATTCAATAGTTGTATCATAGAACTAGTAATGTCAAATATCACACCTGATGATAAAACATGAGGAATGATAGCTCCTGTCTCGGTAGCTCAACATATCCCAAGTCCTCCTCTATATCATTATATAGAAGTAAGTTCTTATAGACTAGAAGTATTTAAAATCTACCACCTCTAACTCTATCTTGATTTTCTTCAAATGTTGCTCGACAACCTGCTTCTTGTCTGCGGCTAGCTAGCTCTACATTCTGATCTACCTATTTAACATCAGCTTCCCTACTCTAGTTAGAAGCTTCTACTATTAACTACTATATTTTTTGATCAATAGTGTCCTAAACATCTCCAGGGGGAGGGGGCAACACAAGATTTGGTCTATCCCAAACCCCTTGATGATGTCCTTCTCAAACGTATTTATTCATCCTACCAATCATTATAGGATTCTCTCTAGATCAGGAAGAAGTGTGAGTAAGGGATTGACTCTACTCCTTGTGATAGACATACAACATTTTACATTCAACTAAAAATAAAAAAAAAAACAAAAAACTTTAATAACTCGATCAATAATCACCATATTCCCCGACAATAGTGTAAACATTTTTATATAGCCTAAACTATACCACAAACTGAAGATAAAGCAGTTAATGCAAAATATAGTAACCCAACTCAGGGTTCGGTTAATCCAATTAGAAATACATGAACTATCTCTTACAATTTCTTAAATCAATTAGCAGCACAAAATAATAAATGGGGAGATTATGTTTATAATTTATGAAAAGTAACCAAATATGGAATGCTTTGGTTGTTATCAATTAGAAATGAACACTCAACTTGTGTACCCCTTGTCTTCTAACTTTATATGTTTATCATGCTAAATCTAACTAAAAACTATAGTGCATAAAGAGTCTAGAAAGTTATGTATCACCAACAGCCTCTCAACACACTTTTGTGAATCTCACTCATCTCTTTTTGATCTCAGAGTGTTTCCTTACTAACCCTTGCCCTAGAACCCAGTTTCAACAATCTTCTCTAAATCTCAAGTTGATTAGATAAAGATAATTATCTTAAATAGATAGTGATGATTAGCTTATTTCAACAATTAACTTCAAATCACTAATGTGATTTCATTTTCATAATCCCTACCTCTATCTCAGGTTCATAGTGAATATAGGTAGGATTATAAAATTTGCAACCATTAAGAAATCAATAAGTGCGAAGGAAACCAAAATACATGTAGCAACAATAGTCTACAAAGATTGAACACTTCCCTTACTTTGTTGATCTACTAGGGTTCCCACAACCATATATATGAGAATTATGTGATCATTATTGTGAAACAATCAATGGAATTCATATTTCAAAGAATTAAATCAATCTCGGAAGAATTAACTAATAAAATCTGAAGTCTTAAATTGAATAATCAACCAAATTCAAGAACAAAGCAATCCCAAGATCAAAATTGAATCTAAGAATCAAATATATATTTCTAAGTAGTAAAAGTTCATAAAATAACTAACAAACATAAAAGGGGTCTTTATAGAGAACAAGGAAACCATAGGAAACGAATCCTAAACAAAAGAGGAAAATCGAAGTTGGTGGCCACCTACGGGGCATAGGTGGCACCTATGGGGCATAGGTGGTCCCACTATAGGTGACTAGAACCTAAAACTCCTCTAAACCCTCTAAATCTCCTAGTTTCTGACACCAATGGGGCGTAGGTACTACTTATGGCCCATAGGTGCTCCTCCATAGGTGATAAACCAAGATCTTCAACTTCTAAATCTCTAAACTTCAACTTTATGGCATATATTTGGACACCTACTCCATATAGGTAGTACCTATATGGCGTAGGTACTGACATAGGTGCCCCAAAATCATCAATTTTTACATCTTTTCCCTTTTTTAGATCCAAAACTTGGTCTCCAATAAAACATATTATATCTACTAAAAAGACCTAAGTAACTTGCATATTTTCATCATTTTTAGCATCAAAAGTTCTATGAAACAATAGCATATAAATCCACTGAAGTCCAGAACAGCATGTAGGAGAATAATCCTATATGCTCTACCAGGGCACACAAATGGAGATTGACTACGTCTGTTACCCATTACCAATGCTATAATTGGTCCAGATGAGCCTCAAAATTAACAGTTGGGAGTGCAAAGCACAAATACTCACCACTGAATGATCCTCTTTAGGATGATCTATCCACCAAGGACAAATTAAAGATAAGATATACCTAAAAATACTACTCTAGTGAGTATATCATCAAAAAATCCTGATGAAAAACAAAAATCATGGTTAGGAGAGAAAGAAACCATCTACAAGTTCCTATTGCCCTTTATTTAAACATCAATCAAACCCATACATTTTGAACTGCGGAAGACCAAATAGGTAGATTTGGAGTAGGCTTAGCATCCTATAGGGGAATCCTCAACTACCAAAAATCTAAAACCAAAGGTTACACCCAACCTCTACCACTTCCATCTAAAATCCCAATACTAAGGTTAAATCACTCGATCACAATTATCCAAACCAATCTTGTAGATGAGTAAGCATCCACACTCCAAATATATCATCAACCTCATGCCGCCATTCCACGACATCAAATACAAACTGAAGCCAAAAAGTCTAAATAGAGGGAAAACACCCATCTCACCCTTATTATCAAAGATTGGGCATATCCCCACTGATCATGCTAAAAATAAAGTCAAAATGTAGCTGAGAAACAAATACACAAAGGAGGATAAACAACCGGCTGGAAGAATAGTAATCAAATCCATATATATCGAAAATCCTGAATCATTGATAGATACCGAAGAATTCATCAGAGGTTGCAAATAGTGCTAGTAATAGCAAAACTCTAGCAACTTGAAGAAATACAACATTAGATATAATGACCCTTTAGGTCATTTTCCTTATTTTCATTGTTAGTGATTCTACATAGCTACCTCAATTCATTTATGACTTTCTAGGACTGATAGTTTGATTACCAGGCAATTCGTTTGGTTTTTAGAGTCAATTCCCTATTTTGAAGTCTTCGCTATTTCTAAATAGCATCCAAATGAAAACTTCAGTTAAATGATCTTATAAGAAAATTTTGAATGTGCCAAAAATTCCAAAATGTCTACTTTAGTATAGGTAGACCATTGGTTTGGGTCCCGATGAACCCAAGCTCATTTTGACCTATTGGTTGGAAAGTTAAGAAAATAAAATATTTGTGTGAGACCCATATTTTGTTAAAATGACCTTGGATTGAAAACTATTTGTGCCATTGATCCCTAAATATTGAATTTAGTATGGTTACCAATTTTTTGATATATGGGATTTGGAATGAATTTTGAGAACCCAATCGAGTTCATTGTTGGACTTAGAAAATGTAGGGTATTAGGTTTTCTAGTGCACTACGATTATGACTCTTTATGCAGAGGAGATGGTACAAGCATGGAGGCCGGTATGAGATCGTACTTACCATGTGCATCCATAAGATGTAATAATTGCACACCTACACATCGCGATAGCCACTTTTGAGGGCCTGAACTAGGTATAAAAGGCTACTTTGGTCCTCGAATTTGCCCATTCTTACTCTTGTATTAAGGGATAAAAACCTTAAAAATAGTGTGTTAGTTTAAAGTTAAAGCTTGTGGGAGATTGGGAATTTAGATTAACATCTATTTTTGAAATTATCATCCAATTTAAGGTAAGAATTCACTATTTTGTTGGTTAAATTTCTTGATTTGATTATCAAAACCCCAAAACATTTAGGGATTGATTTTAGAACCAAATTATCTAGTTATTCACCCATTTATGTGGGTAATGATTCATTGAGCTTGTATTATTTTAGTTTTGTTTCAGAAATGTGATTTTCACAAGTGGGACCCAATTAGGGTTTTTGAGGTAATTTTTGAAACCAAAGCATAATGGTGTAATATGGGTCTCAATATTCTTGTATTATTGAGTAGAATATATTTTTGATAGCTTTCTTCAGTGTCGAGGTCGGCTAGTTTTATCCCTTGTTAGATTGAGATATGGCATAGTATTCTTATGATATTGTGTTGAATTTGGGATGAGTTTTGTGTTGGATTTATGAAATTCAAGATTTAGGTTTAGTTTGACCGTTTAGGCTAAATTGAACCTGTAGGGTGAAACACTTAGCTTGTTGTCTTTAACCTTAGTGCATTAGACTCATTACTCTTGTTGAGCATGCCTTAGATTGCTCAATATTAGGTATCATGCTCTAATTAATAATTCTTAGCATATGTTTTGCCCATGTTTCTTATACTAATAAAGGTTGTCTTAGTGTTATGAGACTTAGTTTAAGTGCTTGAGAAGAGCCTCTACTTAAGGATTAGTGGTGGCTTGTTATATATCTAAGCATCAATTTAGATACTATATCCTACTCTGAGGTAGTGTTTGTCATAGAATTTATTTTGGGGTAATCCAGTCACAAGGTCCATATTTACCTCTTCCCAATTCCAAGTGGGAATACCAAACTTTTTTAAAGTGCCAAGAGGTCTTTGGTGCTCAACCTTAACCTATTGATAGGTCACACACTTGGCTACATATTCTGCTATATCTTTATTCATACCACTCCACCAATAGACTTCCCACAAATCACGGTACATCTTGTTGGCACCCATATGAATGGAGTAACGCACACCATACACTTCTGCCATGATCCCCTACCTCAAACAATCAATCCATGGAACACAATCTACTCTAGTATCTCAGTACACCATCTCTCCCTTGGAAGAAAACCTCTACCTTTTGTTCTTTAACTAACCCCTTCAGTTTGACCAAACTAGGATCCTTAACCTGCTTCTCTTTCACTTCCAAACTAGTAAAGATTCTGAACTACTATGAACCCAAACGTTCCCTTCAGCAGAGTCAACTAACCTTACATCTACTCTACCTAACTAGTGAACTTCTTGAATTTGTTCACTCTTATCATTCTCCACATGAGCAACACTGCCCATAGACAGTCTAGTAAGGGCATCTGCTACTACATTAACCTTGCCTGGATGATACAACACACTCATGTTATAATCCTCCAATAATTAGAACCACTTTCTATGATGAATATTTAACTCACTTTGAGTAAACACATATTGCAAGCTTTTTTGGTCTGTAAACACATCAACGTGCACCCTATAAAGATAGTGCCTCCAGATTTTCAATCAATTACAACATAAGCAAACTCAAGATCATAGGTAGGGTAGTTCTTTTTGTGAGGATTGAGTTTAGTAGAAGCATAGGCTATAACCTTACCTCTCTATATCAAAACACAATCCATATTGATTCTATATGCATCACAATATTAACGAACCCATCTGTACCATCAGGTAATGCTAAAACTAGGGCTGAAGTGAGTCGAGTCTTCAACTCTTGAAAACTCTTTTCATAGGAATCTAACCACTGGAACTTAATTTTCTTTTGGATCAATCTAGACATAAGGGATGCAATATAAGAAAAACCCTCAACAAAGTGTCTATATACAAGCTAAATTCAAGAAACTTCTAATGTCTGTGGAGAAATGGGTCTAGGAAAGTTTCTTACTGTCACTATCTTTTGGAGATCAAGTCTAATGACATTATTGCAAATAATATAATCGAGGAAAGCTACTGATCTTAGCCAAAATAAATATTTACTAAATTTGGCAAACAACTATTCATCTCTAAGACTTTGCAACATAATTCTAAGGTAGTCTGCATGATCATCCTCACTACGAGAATAGACAAGAATATCATCTATAAAGACTATGACAAACATGTCCAAATACTGTTTGAACACTCTGGTCATCAAGTAAATGACGGCTATGAGGGAATTGGTAAGACCAAATAACATGAATAAAAACTCAAAATAACCATAACGGGTTTCAAAAGTTGTCTTCGGAATATCACATTCCCTTACTTTAAGCTAACGATAGTCGAATCTATGGTTTATATTTGAGAAGTAACTTCCACCTTCGAGTTGATCGAATAAGTCATCAATTCTTGGATAAGGAAATTTGTTTTTGACTATGATTTTATATAGGGATGATAGTCAATGAACATTCGCAAAGAACCATCTTTCTTTCACATGAATAAGATGGGAATGCCCCATGGACAGACACTGGACCTTATGAAGTCTTTATATAAGAGGTCTTTAAGTTGTTCTTTTAACTCTTCAACCTCGGCTGAGGCCATACAATATGGAGGAATAGAGATAGGCTGAGTATTTTATCATAAACTCTTCTACCTTAACTTCTCTTATTTCACATGGAAAGAACCTATCTAAAAATGAATCCTGAAATACCTGCCAACTCATATAAGTGGTATTCTCATCTCTACCATTATTCGATGTAACCACCCAATCATCTGCTACATCCTTCAATCTATAGGTTGCTAACTCTAAACTCTTCTCTTCAGAAACATACATAATCTGGGTGATCTTCTTCACCTTATCTAAATAAAGTTCTGGGTCCTCACCTGCTTTTGACCCAAAGAACTCTAGATGATTTATTCTCATAAAGTCATGAATTCTGGCTGCTGCTAAGTCCCTATTTTTTTGAACTGGGACTACCTCCTGATGGTTGCCCTGAACATTAGTAGTCAATTCTTTAGCCAATGCCTGAAAGGTAACCCAAAATTCATCCTGGGATATATTCTCATTCAGAGGGTCAGCAGGCTGGGGTGGCTAGTTATCATTTCTACGGGCGCTAGCTCGATAAGGAGGCATGTTCAACTGTTATATAAGAGCATGAGTTAAAAGTAGATAGAGATATTATAAGCATGATGGATCATGAAAGAAATAGATGACTTCCTAAAAATGTCTCGTCGCCTCTTGCTTATAAATCTGGCACGCTTCACTCCGATGATAAAGATTCTACGTAATATAGCTTGTCTGCCTCCCTAGGACTCTTATAACCTTAGGTTCTGATGCAAAGTTTGTAACTCTCCAAAAATGAGTCCCGAGACGTCACACGGTGCTCAAAACTACGAGTAGCCTTAAGGTAACCCTATTAGCGTTCTACTAAATTCAAAGCCCATAATAGAGGAAATATAGATATATAATCAAACAAAAATATGGAATTCGGTAAGAGCTAAACTAAACTATCTGAATATAATATCTAAAAATACTAGACTCAAGAATCTGATCAATCAATACTGAAAATCTGAACCATAATGTAGCAGTTTGAAAAGCCACTACAACTAATGCTAGAGTATCAGTAGGAGAAACCCCCAACAATCTGAATATACTAAATCAACTACAATAATAAACTCAAAAAGCTGAATGACTGGGTCCGCAAACTATGAGGACTTACCAACTATCAAGATATAGATGTAGATGCTCAAAATCACTCACGTTGCTGGAACTAAACACCTGAACCTACATTATGATAATGTAGCACATAGACATATTTTAATCAATACTTTTGGATAGTAATGAGTATACAGGGGTGAATGCAAAAGTAAATCAGTATCTCAATGTTATTATACATATGTAAAAGAAGGCATGCTAAATGTAGAGAAATCACATAAGCTAGAATATATAAAAACTGAAAATCATAATCATCAATGGCAAAACATTCAACATAAATCTAGTGATTCACAACATTTAATTTATAAAAGTTGTACTAACATTATGTCTTTAAATTATGTTTTCTGTGTAGAAAGGACTTACTTCTATATCTATAAACTGAAATCTGAAGTCTCATAGTTAATGTCATATGTAAAGCAATATCTAAATAAAACAGTGAGCTTTTACACTTAGTTTCTAAAGGATTTTTGTTATTCTTTACTTTTAGGGAGGTTCTTCTAACTGACACACACTATGTGAGCTATCATAGTGTCCAACATCTTGTTTCCTTATATGAAAACCTCACGTTGGGGAGAGGTGTCATACTCTTGCAAAAGAGTATAACCTAATCTAAGTGATCACATCTATATCTATCATCCATATAAAATGGGAATAATCTGATAATCTGAACTTATGTTCACTCGTAGTTCTGGGGCATGTGATTATATCCAATTCGGTGCGAAATACTACTACCTTTAATATATTTGTTGATTCTATTGAAAATCCACTTTTAAAAATAGTATAAAGGTTTATAATGAAACCAAAGTTTTTATTTGTTAATCTATTTTGTAACTAAAATTGTAAAGTCGATTCCATGTCAAGACTGAGATCAAAAGATCAAATATTTATCAAAATATGAAAATAATTAATTATAGGATTCTTAAAGTATAGTAAATTTTGAAATATCAGCATACAAACTAGGGCTTAAACAACCCATGCATCAAATTCATGTCAAAATATCATAAGTTTCATGCTTGATAATGTAAGTATTGATAATTCATCTCAAAATCTGGAAATTTCTACAATATGCATGAAAATACGAAAAGACACATGAAAATTCATCATCTAAATCTCTTCAAATCTCTTAATCTTTATATTTAGCAACATTATGTATGAATTCTAATTTGTAACTCATGTAAGTTCATACAAAATCAACTTTAAAACTAATTTTGGGCACAAGTATGAAAGAATTATCCTTATTGAAAAACTCATATACCTTTATTGATGCAATTGATGAGAACACTGGATTTTGGATTCCTATTTGTGCTCTTGAAGATGGATTCTTGATTATATTTAATTGGGAAGCTTGAATTTTGAGTTTCCTTGGAGAAAGAATGGTGGAATTTTGGATTTCTTTGGAATTAAGTTTTGATTTCTAGGGTTTTCATTGAGAGAAAGTTGATGAAAAGTATGCATATAATACTTAGAATATGATCAATTTAGTGTTATTCATGAATTGGGACTTGGGAAAAGACTAAACTACCTCTTTAAAATCAACTTCGAAAACTGGATTCCCAATTTTGAACACCACTGCAATGCGCCACTATCGTGGTGGCTTACTGGAAAAAGGACAATAGTGATTTTAACCCTTGGTGTGATGCAGTACAATTGCGTTGGGCTACTTGAAAAGGGATGAGCCCAATATTTTCCTTCGCCGTGACGTGCTAAAATTTTGTTGCCTCACTGGATAAAGGACGAACGGGAACTGAAACTTCTTCGTGACATAGGATAATCACGGTGTTCCATAGGAAATTGGACAATTGCTATTTTTTCCTTTACCGCGACACGGTGCCTGTCGAAATGCCATACTATTTTACTAAAAATGCCATAACTTTTCAACCGAGTATCAAATTAAGGAAAAATTGGAATCATTGGAAAGTTGAGCCAATTATCTGCACATTGAAGAGTTTAAATCTAGAAAATATTACATGTATAAAGAGTTGTCTACTTTCAATGCTAACCCTTGACACTCTAGAAGCTGAATTGAGCTATGAAAAAGTACTGAGTATTACACTGTCCCTATTAGGAAGTGATTGTTTCTCCACTTGTTTCCTTTTGCTCTTCATGGAATGGTTGGTTGAGCTCTTGGCACTTCTTCTCATGACCTTCTCCTTTAGCTATTAGGGTCTTTTGGCTCACTGAAATATATTCCATATTCTAAAAATAAACCACACATAATATTGTTAGTTTGGAGCTCAAAGAAGGTCCTCCGAGTGCATTCTTTAATACATTAGATGTCAAGTCCTGGACCTTCTTATGTTGTCCTTGAATGATAAGCTCAAAAGCCTTGAGGATGGTCAGAATCAAATCATCCTCCCTTTTTGAAATATATTCGACGTTAAATCCAAACATTGCATAACCAAAGGAAGGGAAAATGAACACATATGCCTCATGGCATAAGGGGCACAACAAATCACGTCATTATGCAAAGGTTTAACACACTTAAGATATAACCCAGGACCCATCATGTTAAATATTACAAACTTATTCAAAAAGGCACAAAGGAGTTGGCTATGGGAATAATCATGGTCTAGATAAACCACAAAGATCATAACGACATCAAATAATCCAAAAGATAAGACTCCCTTAACCTTGGGATCCATCACACACAATTACTTCATTACCTCTTTAAGAGGCCACATCAAGAGTGGTACTTTAATTGGTTTTAAAGTCCACAAGACCCATATAGCATTGTCAACAAAACAAGTGAACTAATAAACAAGTTCCCTACCTCTACATGAAACAAATCCAAGACCGGTATGGATATAATCATAAGCAAAGTGGTAGTATAGAAGAAATCAAGTGTAAAAGCATCATCAAAGGTGTTATTATTAATAGGAATTCCATTTGGCTCAAAAGGCTTAGCACATAATCAACAAAAGGATGGAATTAAGACATTTAAGCATATATAGCTCTTTCCTTTCAAACAATATCACAGGTGTGGGATTTAATCAATGGAGTAATACTATTAGGAAGGATAAACAATCTACTATACAACAAACAAATATAAGACAAGTAGTGCTCCCAAGAAGTTTTTTTCCTCTATTAATAAAGTTAAGCATGCTCCCAAAAGCCACCCAAGATAGTTCAACTTGTCCAACCCTATGAAGGTGAAAATAAGTATTTAATATCCATGGTCTACTCTAGAAACAAGAATTAAACTTAGCATATAAAAATTATGGTCCATACAAATTTAGCACAAATGTGTCAAACAAGGATGCAAGTGTATAAGCAACACCAAAAGATGTTAATGACACAATTTTTCTTGGGTCTCAATTTCACACAAGTAATTAATAAAGGTATCACATAAATGGAATTCATCCAAAGTAGTTTCAAGAGAAAAATCTCTCATTGACCTATTAGTAGTGAATCCTTGGTCAAGAGTGGAAATACACAATGGTGAACTCTCTTGAATCTTTTCATTGCTCCCCTTATTTAAAAATCTCTTATCTTTTTCAGAGATCTTTCCCTTACGCAATGTTGGTCCATCAAGTGGATTATGAGTCCTAAGAAAGACTTTCCATCATAGGGAATGATACCAACATTCTCATTCAATATTTTCTTATCACCTAAACTAAGAAACAAGTTAGGTGTATGAAAACACCATATTTTATTAGGTCACCGGGGTCCATAGGAGAATTAGCCAAGTACATGGGTTATGGCAATACTCATTTTCCTCAAAGGTTCCATTTTCACCATTATGTTCACACTCCACATGACCATGGACAAACTTATAAGAATAAAAGAGTAGAGAAAAGTATCATGAAAATGAATTTCAACTATAGTGTCCTCATGCATATACTCATTAATGAATTCTAGATCATCGCCATGAGTACTCCCATCAATAGAGGCACGGAAAAAATAAGGAACAATTTCCAAAAAAGAAATACTTTCTATTGCATCAGATGAATCCTCAATTACACACAACCTACGACTAATATAAAAGTAGTCATTACTTATGTCATCATAAGAATCAAGAAATTTATCCATATAATTATCTAAAAAGGGTGTGGTGTCTTACAAAGGATCATAACCACAAGAATTTTTATAGGAACAATCACTAATTGGGTTTATTAAAGATTCAAGTAAATCAAAGTTATCATGAAGCAATTGATCATTCTTTTTCTTTAAATTCACATTACATTCCCTTAAGAGTACTCTTATTTTCAAGGAAGAGATTTCCCTTTTTAGGAGGAATGTTGTCACACTATCATGGGTTGTCATATCGAATATAGCTCTGAGGGTTAGCTACATCATCAACATTAACCTCACCACTAGGTTGTTTACTAGGAGTTATTTTTCATCTTCAAATAAGATATTGTGCTTAAAGAGAGAAGGATTAATCCATAAAGAAGGGTTAGAACATATAATTTCTCTCTAAATAAGATAACTATCAAGTTCCAAAGAAATTCAAACATATAATCATCCCTATGAACAAGACAAACAATAGGATATTCACTAAATAAAAAGCTCAAAGGGTCACTCCTATTCACTTGATCAATATTTTCAATATCATAACTCACTTGAGTTTCACTAACCACATCACATACATCCTTTAGTGGTGGGATAGTTTCATATATAAGTTGATGAACAAAAATTTCACAAGATAATGTACCATCATTTATCACATTCCCTTTAACACTAGGTGGACTCAAATTGATCTTACAAGAAGTGTCAATTTTGTTATCAATAGGATCAACTTGTGTATCCACTCTCTGAATGGGTGCATCATCAAAAAGAGTCAAAGGTTTATGAGACTCACATATAGGTAAGCTATGACTCATACTCAGTAGGATATTAGCCACACAAACATCATTCACACATACTAAAGTATAAGAGTTAGCTTTGTTACCTTAAAGTTCTTGAGAATATTGTTCTTTACCTTGGTGTGAAGGACCTCCACAGGACTTGGAATCATCTAAGATTTCACTTATCAAATATTCAAAGGGAATCTTCGCTTTTGGTATGTGTTCTCCTATGTTTGCAATGTTGGTACCTATACACATGTCCTTATTAAAAGAATGACAAACAATGTTAGCTCTATTTAGTTAAAAATCCCTTATTTTACTCCTCTTAACCTCTCCTTTTTTCCTATCTTAGGTTGACACCTTGGACTCCCTTACCTTTCTCAATCTTTTGTCTCTCATTTTATTAGGCTTGGAGTAATTTGTCACATAACTTTAATATTTGTGAATAATTGGTGGAAAAAGATAATTTCCCCATGGTTCGTTACATTTTTATAAATATTTTGCACATTTAGAACTCTATGACTTGCAAACCAATTGTCACCCAAGATTTTATGTCCATGTTCCAAGGGGAAAATGTTACACCACACCTCCTCATAGTGCCCCCAACATGTGAAGGATAATTTTGCCCTTTCAGAAACTTTATACCCCTCCATGTAGTATGGAACAAGTAGAGGATCTCAAGGTATCCTTAGATGGATAAGCATGGATGGAATGATGTATTTTCTATTGAACCGATAATCTTATACAAGGAGGCATACCGGAACCCCACAAATGCTTACCTTTTCAAAGTGAACCTTTCTTCTTGGATAAATATTGTAAAGCTTCGTATACCCCATTGGTACTTGGGTATCCCTTATGAGTTCCTTCAAAACACTCTATGTTTGGTCGGAATTTCTTTTGATATCCCACCATAATGATGTAGGACCTTGAATAAGTTTAGGGAAATACGTAGCTCTTTCCACTCGCTTATATCATAATCCATAAAGATACTTTAACACTACCATTCCCAATTAAGATATTCTTCGAGACCTATCTCTCTTATAAAAAGGAAAGAATAGGTAGATCATGAATCCTACTTACCCTCTTTAGCTACCTTGGTTCCAATTTCCACATATTTGAGAACTAGAACAATAAGAATAAGTTATAACATCCCTAGGCTTTGGAAATTCATACTCTTTTCATCCCATGGGGAAACCTCTACGATAGCTAATATAACCTCTACGTGTAATGAAAGTTTTGTAGAGGGT
Organism: Capsicum annuum; assembly: GCF_002878395.1. Taxonomy (NCBI): domain Eukaryota; kingdom Viridiplantae; phylum Streptophyta; class Magnoliopsida; order Solanales; family Solanaceae; genus Capsicum; species Capsicum annuum. The sequence goes on from NC_061114.1 coordinate 41,076,399, forward strand.
CCACAATGTTTTTCTCCTTCTTTGGATGATCCTCATAGCTTCCTTGGAGATTATTCAAGTCCTTGATTCTTTAACAATAGATCCGGCAACTCTTGATAGCCTTAAATTCCTTGTGCTACCCCCTTTTTACTATTTTTTCTCTTTCTTTGGAATATTCCTTCACGATACCAACTTGATCATTTCTCTTTTTAGGAGAGGTGGAATATTCTTTGAAATAAATAAGTACAACACCTTTTCTCTTACTTCCTTTGAGATCAAACACACCTTTTTTTAATGTTCTTCTTCAACAATATTTGAAGAACATGAAGAACACCAAGAACATTAAAAATTGACCCTTATGAAAATAAACCTGGAATTTTATAGAATTCAAAACCCAAGCTTGCTTCAACTTTGCAAACACAATAACATTATTTTAAGCTCAAAATACTATCAACAAATCTCCAAATTAAGAACCCACATCAAGTTTTCTTCAACTCAAACTCCAACAATGGTAGATATCACAAATAACATCAAAATAAGCTCAACTCAAGGATTTTGACTCTAATAGTTCTAGGGAACACAAATCCAGTGCTAGAAGATCAAAATGACATGAAAGTCAAAAACTCAAAATTTCAAAATACTTAAAAACATGAATAGTAACTTTTTTTTCTTTTTCTTTTCCTTTTTATGTGATTTTCAAGATAACAAATCAAGACTAGAATCATTGGAACGATTCTAACTTGGATCTGATACTAAATGATACAATTTGAGCCACGAGAACTCAAATCCAAATGCAGAAAATGTAAAGTAGAAGGATAAAATATCAAAGATAGAAAGATAGACACTAGAAGATAGCAAAAGGCCAACCAAAAGAGTATTTCAAATCCTAAGACCTCCCATAATTAATTTCCAACTAGAACCTACCTTATACGTTGACCATAAAGGGGATTGGATCGCCCTTACATCCACCATTTTGAAATAAGATTCAACATTAGCTTTTCTAAGAACTCAACACTCCCAATAGAGTTTCAATAAATTCATCATCATAATAAAAAATAAGCTAACTAGCTAAGAAACCCTAATGATATCCATTTCTAGTTCAAGACTAAGATATTATATTAAGGGCCCGAAGTAGCCTATGACCTAAATAAAGGAGATGGCCCATATTGAGTAACTGTCCAAGGGGGACGATTATGGTGACTGGTCATCACCCACTTGACTAGTCATCGCCCTGCATGTCCCTATGTTGCAGTGAGTTTTAATTCTCTTTCTTCCTTAGCTGGATTATGAAATGGTTGGATGAGATCTTGGCAAGTTTTGTCATGACCTTATCCTCGTTAGTAAGGTCTTTGTATCTCCAAAATGTATTCCAAGCTCCAAGAAATCAAGCACATATGATATTATTAGTTTTTGAGCTCAAAGAATGTCCTTCAAATAAATTCTTGAATCCTTTGGGTGATCAAGTCTTAGACCTCCTTATGTTGGCCTCGAATGATATGATCAAAATATTTGAGGTTGGTAAGAATTGTATCACTTGTTTATTTATATACTATGTTCTTGAATTTAGCCTATGATGAGCATTTCCTACCAAATTAACCCATTCCGTTATCTTCGAGTTATGGTTTTGGCTTACCTATTGGAGGGATTTTGCAGGTGCCATCATGACTCATAAATAAGTCTGTGACAAATTTGTATCAGAGCCATGTTTCACCGGTATTATTGGTACAAGATCAAGTGTTTAGTAGAGTCCCACGGATCAGAATGATAACATTTGTTTCTTATCTTTGGGAGGCTATGGGACATTCTAAGGAGTTCTTCACTTCTTTCACTCATATCGTGCTAACACTACCAGAAATTTGCTATATTTCGACTAAAAAAAATTATTCGCAACTTTTCAATTACTTCAATCGAAAAACTAAGTTTTTTTTATAAAATATTTTTTCGATACTATTTGTGACTCTAACAGTCAGAATATTTGACGGTAAATTCTGAGAAATATATATTCTGACTGTTGTAGTAAGAAATATAAATAACTAAATAAATATATGAATAAATATATAATCATAGGATTTATATAAAAAAATTAATAATTAATTAAATATATTATTAATGATATTTCTAACAACTATAGTCGAAAAATATAATAATTAAATGAATATATTACTAAATACAATAAATATTTCTGGCCACTGTAGTCAGAAATAATAATAACTAAATAAATATATGACTAAATATATAATCATACCCTTTATACAAAACATGAATAATTAATTAAATATATTACTAATTATATTTTCAACTACTGTAGTTGAAAAATGTAATAATTAAATAAATATATTACTAAATAAAATATATATATGTCCGACAACTGTAGTCGAAAATACAAATAACTAAATAAATATATGACTAAATATATAATAGTACCCTTTAAACAAAAAATTAATAATTAATCAAATACATTAGTAATTATATGTTCGACCACTATAGTCGAAAAATATAATAATTAAATAAATGTATTACTAAATACATTACAAAAAAGTTGCTCCGTAAATATATTAAATGTTCCTGACTATTGTAGTCAAAAATATAAATAATTAAATATATTTAATTTGTACCCGACTATAGCAGTCGGAACATTATATTTAATTATTAAATAAATAATTATATAAAATATAAGTTACACAGTAGTCTTTCACATTGTATTAATTAATTTAAATATATAATTAAATTATATTAATTAATTTAAATATATAATTAAATGAAATTAAATATATAACCGACTGATGTTGTCAAAAATATTAAATAATTAAATATGATAAAATAGTTATAAATAATTAATTTAAATATATTATTTAGTTATATTAAATATCTAACTGAATGATGTAGTTGGAAAAAATAAATAATTAAATATATTAAAAATATAACCGACCGCTGTAGTTGGAAAGATCAAATATATAACTGACCCAACCCAACACATCAAAATACATATCCTATATTGTAATTACAACCTCACCCTAACCTCACAACCACACAACCTTACAACCTTATAACCTCACAATCACACAACCTTACAACCTCACAACCTTAACTACGACAATGACACAAGTTCTCTGGTGACGACAGCATGACAACAGTGACGACAGCAACTCAATAGCAACAACAACAGCTTGGTGACCAGCACCATTCAATAGGTACCACAATCTCCTTCCCCTTTAAATTTTCTTCTACACTTTGATTATAACTTCTATAATCATCTATACAATTAACCTGAAAGTTCAATTTCTCTTTTCAAAGTAAAAGTCACACTATTGAAAATGTTTAAAATGAGTCATCAATATTTGATAGCTCACTAGTATAGTCAACAATGCTTTTAATTATTTGAGTGAGTTTGGCTAGCAAAAATTTCCAATTCTTGGCAAGTATTTGTAGTAGTATACCTTAATCAGGTCAACTCTCTGTATTATTGTATTTTACTTACTGATTTTAATTTTAGTTGACTTAAACATGCCTTTATCATTTTTTTTGTTGATTCATAACTGTTGGTACTTTTTACAAAGAAGGTTTTGGGTTTGACATAGCCATTTTTTCTGTATCTGCATTTTTATGTATGTTACCATGATATAGAGGTTTCTCTTTGTGTTGGACGTGATTAAAGACATTTTATCATGTGGGTATTAGAATTTTTTGGTAAAGATTGAGTTTTTATTTCTCAAAATCTTAGAAAATTAAAGTACGATTTGAATATGGGGTATTTCAGGGTGTTTGTCTTCCTCCCTGAGCTACTTTTGTTAATGGTTTTAAGAATTTTGTTTCATTTCTTTTGACATAATCCAGATGTATAAAAACTACTATAAGTTTTTTCCTCCTGTTATGGTTTTGGTTCTTTTGTTTTTGTTTCTCTTCTCTATTATTATTATTGCCATTCTTGAATAAATGGAAAATCAAGATCGTACATAGATGTATAATAGAACCTATCCTAACTGTGGGGGGCTTAGGGAGGAATATAAAGCTCGGGTATCTGGATTTATTGCTAATTTAATGACACTTAATGATTTTCTTACTGAAGGGACAATTAGGTGTCCTTGTTGGATTTGCAAGTGTTGTAGTTTATTGAGTCCAGATGTTGTTACATTACATCTTTATAAGAAGAGTTTTATGTTGAGTTATACTATGTGGATAGCTCATTGAGAGAGTACCAATGCTAATAATTTTTTTTCCAGAATTATATAGAAAGTCCAATAAGAGAGGATAATGTTAAAAGTTTACGATATAGTGAGAAGGTCAGGGATGCTTTTGGGACACACTCAAGGGCTCAAAATGAACCAAATGATGAGGCTAATAACTTTTTTAAATAGTTAAAAGGAAGTTAGTCATCCATTGTATGAAGGATCGGAGCATTCTGAGTTATCTGTTGTCATTCGGTTACTAAGTATTAAGTTCGATTATTCTATTTCTCAATGGGGCATAAATTCTACAATTGGACTTTTGAATGAGCTTAACCCAAATAAACTTGACTTACCCAAAGATTTCTACACAGCAAAGAAGTTGCTTTCTAAGTTAAGAATTTCCTCAGAGAGGTTAACTGTTATGAAAAAGGTTCAATGTTATTCTATAAGGAAGATACAAATTTAGAACATTTCAAATTTTTTAATAAGCCTCATTATAAGGAAGCCACACATGCCAAAGGGAAGAAGGTTCCTATAAAGTTGATGCATTACTTACCCCTGATACCATGGTTAAGGAGGTTGTATGCATCAATGAGATTTACCCCTCATATGAGATGCAACTATGAAAATAAAAGACCACCAGATGATTTATGTCATCCGTCAAATAGAGAAGTATGGAAGAATTTTGATAGTATGTATCCTCATTTTGCTAGTGAACCAAGAAACATTATATTGGGATTACTTACTGATGGATTCACTCTTTTTTCTGTGTCGGCTACATCATATTTATGTTGGCCAATATTTGTGACAACTTATAATCTCCCACCTGAATTATTTATGACAAGTTAGTATATATTTCTAACCTGCATTATTATAGGTCCTCGTTATCTAAAAGTTTTGATTGATATATATCTGCAGCTATTGATTGATTAGTTTAACTTATTATTGCATGAAGGTGTGGAGGAATATGTTGTATGAATAAAACAAAACTTTAGATTCTGTGCTGCTTTGATGTGGACTATAAATGACTTTCCTGCTTATGGAATTATGTCTGCGTTGTCAATTGCAGGCAAGTTATCTTGCCCTTGTGATGTGTGAGCAGACGCTAACACATTTAAGGCTTTCAACTAAGAATAATTATAAAGTTTTAAGAAACTTTTATTGTTTTTGATTATTTTACTTTGACATTGTAGTAAAAGTCATGATGCAAGGGAAATTTAAGGAAATGGAAGCAAAAGAGCTGAAAACTGATGCAAAAGAACTAAAAGTGTGGCTGACGACATTCCTGATAAGTCATCAGCCGTGTGATAAGTTAAGCTGACGACATTCCTGATAAGTCGTCAGCCTTGTGATAAGTCATCAAAAATCACATCAGGTGTTGCAGTGTTAGAAGGATTAAAGTGAAACTATGACAACATTTCTGACATGTCATCACAACTGTGATAAGGCGTCAGAGTTGTCATCAAGTGTAGACAGAGAATTAAATTTTTAATGAAGAAGTGATGACATTTCTGATATGTCGTTACGTATCTGATAAGTCATCAAGCTTTGTCGTCAGTTAATGTAAAAGATGACAAGAATACCTGAGGGCCTGAAGGCATTCCTGATAAGTGTCAGGACCCTAACTCGCCATCACAAATGTCGTCACCTATTCTGAAGGAATTTTTAAACATTGTGATTTTATTTTCTTATTTCGGATTAACTATAAAAAGCATTGTTTTGGGTTTTTTGGGGTTGGCACTTGGTTTTTAACAGACGTATTTTGATATTTTCTCTCTCGAGTTTCTTGACTTGAAAAAAGAAAATACTTTGGAGAGATTGTTATCAGTATTTTGGAATTTTTCCTTTGTGATCTAATCTACGATTCACTAGTTATTATTCATCTCTGTAAGTTTATCTTTTCAAATCATGAATTCACTTATTTGTTTCATTCGTTACATTATGAGTGGCTAAACTCCATTAACCTGTGCTATGGGATCTAGGGTTAGGTCTTGATGAGGTGCTAAGTATTCAATATTCAAAAGGTGGTAGGATTTTTTGATAATTCTAAAGTTTTAATTAATTTCTGTTGGTTGCAAAAAGTTGACACACCTGCTTTGATTTGCTTGAAAAAGAAATCAAATATAGTAGGAAGTGAATTATTAACAGGGACTCGAAAATACTTCATTTATTAATCAACGTTGTAACAAGGTTGGTTAACCTGAGGTAAAATATGGGCAGTAAATAAAAATTCCCTAAGTCCGAGAGGATTAGGGAATTAAATGCTTAAGTAAGTCGAGAGACATTTAAGCATAACATCCATAAAGATAGCGTGTTATCCTATCCACTATGAGAATCTTGAACCACTTTTAGCATCTGTCATGTACCGAAAGCCCTAGTGAACATAATTTTGGTTTTCCATAAACTCTTGATTCAAAACACTGAAAGTAAAGTGACTAATAATTACTTATTAAACTAAAACCCCAATTTTAATTTCTTTTCATGCCAGTTGTTTAAATTTAAATTGTAGCTTTAGTTTCAAACTAGTTTAATCGCTACTCACATTGTTCCCTATGGATTCGACCCCGAATCCAAAGTTGGGTAAATATATTGACGAAAACCTCCTTACACTAAATTGAAGTGTAAGTTTAGTGTTATCAAAAAATGGCGCTATTACCAGGGAATAATTTGGCGTATTAAGTTAGTTTGGAATTTTAGCCTAATTTCTTGAATTCAAACTTGTAAATATTTGATTTTGGTTTTATTTTATTTTTGGTGTTAGGTAGATTTTTATTTTAGTTTACTTATTACTATGGCGTCTTGGAATGAACATGAGTTTATTAGTTGGAAATCGTATCTTGATGATCCATGTCCATATTGTAATGGACCTTACTTTTTGAAAGATTGTAGATATGATCCTCGAAGAGTTATGTGTGCACCCTCTCCATAGGATTTTTCTTTATGTGGTGGTCAAGATGGATATTGGAGTGATTTCCCAAATGCCCCCTCCCCCCGGTATACTAACCCAAATTTTAGTTCTTCTTATGATTTTGATAGGTCTTATGGTCAAGAACAGGAAGAACAAAGCACCAAAAAGAGTGGCATTGAAGCTATGCTTCAACTAATGTTAGAGTGTGTGGACACAACAAATGATATCATATGTGATATACATCAATACATAATGAAAAATAATGAGGAAAGAAGAATGATAGAGGATATAGATATAGAGGTCAATCATTCAAAGAACTTTTCCACATTATGTTTATAAGATATCTTGTCTGTAGAATCATTTAACATAATGGATGAGTGTGAAGATGAGGAACAATAATCTAATGTTGATGATGAGCTTGATATTGAGCAACCCTCAGTGATTTCCCAACCAACCAAACCATTTATTAATGAAGATGCCAAAGACAAAGAAATGGTACTAGAGTCAAAAAAAAAATCAAGCACAATCCTTGTAAAGACTCTAGTCCGTTTTGGGGTAAAAATACTAATAGGGATGCTACTCTAAAATTGAAAGTTATTCCTCATTCAAACCACTTTTTGTAATATTATGCTTGGTGGATATGATGAAAGTCAAATCACCCAAGCAAATGATGAATTTTGAAAATGAGGTGGAAGATTCTTACATTTTGGAGTTTGTCCTTCCAAAAGTGTATACTACAACCCCAATCTTGAAGGCCAAGAAGCTTAAAGATCGATGTCCATTTTGTGGTTGTTTAAGATTCTCATCGTTGCCAAATGAGCCCACACAAAAGTTTGATGCAAAATTAGGCAAGCAGTTTAAGTCTTCAAAGTGGTGTGATAGAACATTCCTCATCATGCCATCATATGCTCCCAACACACCCCGAAGATGTATTGATCAAAATTTGGGTCGACATTTGAAATCCTCTAAGTGGAGACATAAATAATTATCAACAAAGTATCTTGATAAAGTCTGAGTAGTCAAGATAACTGAGTCATGTCGCAACATTAAATCAGGCGCTGCTTGGGAGGCAACCCAAGGTATTTTGTTGGTTGCATTCATATTATATGATTGACATCAGATCTTCGCACCCGTTCTTCCATAGGTATGTCTCTAACTCCCTTGTTTTGGTTTCATGCATTGGGGACATTGTATGATTTTAAGTTGAGGCTGGGGCTACTTGTGGGTGTTGATATCCTTCGTGGGTTTTTGTTGCCGTGCCTCTTTTCACCGGAGTCTTATTTCTAGTAAATAGGGCATATTTAGGTATATTGTGTTTGTTTTGTGATGTGTTATGGTTAACTAGGGGGAAAATAAGTATCTAGGACAGTTGACATATTTTTGTTAATTTTTCTTGGAATGATAAATACCTCTCCAAATGACTATCTGGTAACTATGTGATGAGCATCTATATCTGACTATTGTGAATCTTTTTATGGAATTAGTATTAGGGACATGATAATCACTGCTATATTTGTGTGTGTGAGATGCTACCTTTGTTCTATGTGTGAGTGAAATGCTACCTAGATCCCCTTATGTGTTAAATCCAAAACTTGCCCAGTTGGTCTTACCTTGGTTGTAGGATAGCGGTTAAGAAAGGATCATAGGTCGTTGTTGATATTAGTCCACTTTTAACCTAAATGACATTTCATGTGTGAATAATATCCCTTGATCCTGATTTTGAGCCTGAATGCTTATTCTTTTTATTATACCTATCACATTCTTATTTGTATCACAATGAACCTATTTTGGCCCTAGTCCTCCTTGGACATTGTGCACTTTTACTGAGGCAAATAGCCTAAGTTAAGGGTGGCTACCATAGGGGTGCATGACATAATGAAGAAAGGTAGAATGAAAGAAAAGAATAAAAAGTTGGGAACGGTGGAAAAAGAATAAGAAAAGAAAAATTATGAAAAAAAAGAAATGATTGTCAAAAATACCGAACCCATATGGAGTATGTGTGATCAAGAAAGGAGAGAACTAAGTAAATTTGATAAGTGGAACCCCAAAAATAGTGTAGTTCCAAGGAGGCTTTGTCAATTTAAATATCCTTGCGTACCATACCAGCCCCAAGCCTACATTACAAGCATATGGTATTTGACATGCATTGATTGGAATTTCTTTCTGAGAGTGAGTGTCTCTTGACCGTCCCTGTATTTACATACTTGATTTCATATATGAGTGAGGAGGGACATTGTTGTTCTAAGGGAACATCGGTTGCATTGCTAGTTGCCTACTTGTTTAGATAGTGTAATTTGTACATTTGCATAGTTATTACTGCTAAGTTGATGCCATATCTTGATTTCTTTCTGTCACATTGTTGATCTTCATGGATATACATAGCTGGGTTTAAAGAGATTGAAAATGGAGAGACTAATGTGTTTGGAACAAAAATTGATGATCAACTGTCACAGGTATCTTATGTTTATCTTAGTTAAGCATCGTAGTGTTGGGTTTTAGTTGCTTGAGGACATACAATTGTTTTAAGTTGACGGTGTTCATGTGTGAGGAGACGCTAAAACATTTAAGGCTTTTAACTGAGAAGAATTCTCAAGTCTTAAGGAACTTTTATCATTTTTTATTATTTTACTTTGATATTGCAGTAAAAGTCATAATGCAAGGGAAATTTAAGGAAATGGAAACAAAAGAGATGAAAACAGATGCAAAAGAACTAGAAGTGTGGCTGACGATATTCCTGATAAGTCGTCAGCCCTGTGATAAGTTATCAAAAATCACATCAGGTGGCTAATGACATTCCTGATAAGTCATCATCCTTGTGATAAGTTATCAAAAATCATGTCAGGTGTTGCAGTGTTAAAAGGATTAAAGTAAAACTGTGATGACATTTCTGATATGTCGTCACAATTGTGATAAGGCATCAAAGTTGCCGTCAAGTGTAGGCAGAGAATTAAATTTTGAATGAAGAAGTGATGACATTTATGATATGTCGTCACATATCTGATAAGTTGTCAAGATTTGTCGTCAGTTAAAGCAGAAGATGCCAAGAATGCTAGAGGGCCTGACGACAGTCCTGATAAGTCGTCAGGACCTTGATGCGCCGTCACAAATGCCGTCACCTATTCCGAAGGATTTTATGAACATTATGATTTTATTTCCTTATTTAGGATTAACTATAAAAAGCATTGTTTAGGGTTTTCTGGGGTTGGACCTTAAGTTTTAATAGACGTATTTTGATATTTTTTCCCTCGAGTTTCTTGGCTTGAAAAAGTAAATACTTTGGAGATATTGTTATCAGTATTTTGAGATTTTTCCTTTGTGATATAATCTGTGATTCACTAGTTATTATTCATCTCTGTAAGTTTATCTTTAAAATCATAAATTCAATTATGTGTTTCGTTCATTACATCATGAATGGCTAAACTCCATTAACCTGAGATATGGGATCTAGGGTTAGGTCTTAATAAGGTGCTAAGTATTTAAGATTTAAAAGGAGGTAGGATTTCTTGGTAATTTTGAAGTGTTAATTAACATCTGTTGGTTGCAAATAGTAGACACGCCTGCTTTGATTTTCTTGAGAAAGAAATCAAATATAGTAGGAAGTGAATTATCAATAGGGACTTAGAAATACTTCATTCAATAATCAGAGTTGTAACAAGGTTGGTTAACCTGATGTAAAATCTGGGCAATAAATAGAAATTCCCCAAGTCTGAAAGGATTAGGGAATTAAACGCTTAAGTAGGTTGAGAGACATTTAAGCATAACATCGTCAAAGATAGCTTGTTATCCTACCCCCCGTGAGAATCTTGAACCACTTTTAGTATCTGTCTTGTACTAGAATCCCTAGTGAACATAATTCTTGTTTTCCATAAACTCTTCATTCCAAACACTGAAATTAAAGTGACCAACAATTACCTATTAAACTAAAATCCCCATTTTACTTTCTTTTAATGCCAGTTGTTTGAATTTAACATGTAGCTTTAGTGTCAAACTAGTTTAATTGCCACTCACATTGTTCCCTATGGATTTGACCCCGATTCCAAAGTTGGGTTAATATATTAACGACGACTGCCTTGTACTAAATTGAAGTGTAAGTTGAGCGTTATCACCTTGTTTTATGGAAGACACAAAAGAATTTATTTTGAAACATGAGGGTAAAAACTCGTGGTTTGACTGTAACCATTGATTCTTGCCAATGCAATATGAGTTTAGGAGAAATACTAGTTATTTAGGAAGAACAAGTCAAATTTTGAGAAGCCACCACCAATTTTATCACGAGAAGATATTTTGGATAGAGGTGAGGAATCTTCCTAAGGTAACAGAGTTTCCACCATCCAGGATTTATGGTGTTACACATAAATGGACTAAATGAATCATATTTTGGGAGTTATATTACTAGAAGGACAATCTTCTTCCTTATAATTTGGATGCCATGCATATTGAGAAAAACTTCTTTGACAACTTGTTTAATAATCTGATAGATGTAAGTAACAAAAAAAAGATGACTTTAAGGGTTGGATGGAATTAAAGGAGTATTGTTGGTGTAGTGAGCTGTACCTGACATACTTAAGCAATAAGATTTAGAAGCCCAAATCCAGTTACGTATTCACTTTCGATATATAAGAGTGATTTGTGATTGGGTTAAGATGGATATGTGTTAAATTTATCTAGCTTTGTTGACATGAAGGAAGGGAAGTTGACCTCTATGAAGAGCCATGAGTGTCACATGTTCATGGAGTCACTGATGCCTATTGTATTCAGTGCATTGCCCGATAGAATATGGAAGCCTATAATAGATATAAGCTTATTTTTCAAGGATTTAAGTTCTAACATATTAAGGGAGGAGAACCTATCTTTGATTGATATCAACATTTTCTTAACGTTAAACTAGTTGGTAAAAATTTTTCCTCCTGGTTTTTTTGATGTTATGGAGCATTTTCCAATTCACCCTGTGCATGAGGTAAGACTTGGAGGACCTGTTCATTGTAGATACATGTATCCCTTTGATAGGTATTGACTTTTAACATTTACCTTAATATGTTATAATTGAATATTATTTCATCTAAAATATCACACTATGTCGGACTATTGGCAAGTGTAAGCGGACCATAAAAAATAGCTCTCGAATTAAGAGATCAATATGTAATGATTATTTGGCTAAAAAGACCTCTTATTTTTGTTCATTTTATTTTGAACATGACGTACCATGTCTTAAAAACTGACCTAATAGGCTTAATGATGGAGACAATACAGATCTTTAGCAGCACCATTTTAAATATTCAATCAACCAGGTAAAGGAAGTCCAAAAGTTGGTCCACACGATATTTGAATTAGGTGGAGCTACAGTCATCTACGAAACATGTATTATTAAATTGCCTTGAGCTTCTGCCTTTTTTAAGTGAGTATATTTATATTAAGGACAATCATTCAAGGTCTATCTAATCTTTAACTAATGAAAGTCATAATTTTTTTGGATAGCTGCTTAGTGGCTTTACACAGGGATGCTGCAGTTTATCCATTGTTTGCAGTGTGGTTTATATAATATGTAAGTGTAACTTAAATATTTAACACAATTTCAAGTTTTGTTCAGTCTTATGTAGATTTAAATTCTAACTTTTCTTGAACTTTTTATAGATTCATAATCCACTTAATTATGACCCAAATGGCCAATTTTACATGATATAGCTTGGGGACCTGATGCTAAAGTCAGAAATTTTTCTAAATACACAGTTAATGGGTACAAATTTCATAAATAAAAGTTTTCAAGGGCAAGAAAACTAACAATAGTGGGGCTCAGGTGAAAGGTGATAGCTGTGTTGATTATTATGGTGTGCTTCACGAGATTTTAGAACTCGATTATCATATTGGTTAGCCAAAGAAAAAGTTGGTTCTGTTTTAGTGTAAGTGGTATGATCCTATGCCTAGATTAAGTACAAAGGTGCACCCTCAGTATCAAATAATCAAAATTAAGACTACAAGGGAGTATGGACTCTATGATCTATTTTTCATTGCATAAAATATGAAACAAGTGTATTACGCTCCTTATACTTTATGTAATAATAAATCTGCATGGTGTGTAGTTACAAAAACAGAGCCCATAGGTAGAGTTGAAGTAGAGGATGCATTAGATATAGCATATTAGAATGACATTTCAAGTGTTGAAGAAAGGGTGGATGATGAATTAGCAGGTGAGTTACAGCATAGCGAAGTCCTATATAAAGAATTTGATCCTTCTGAACTTTGGTTGAATTTTAATGATTTTGGATAAGGATTATCCCCAACAAATAATGAGGAAGATTCAATTGATGAAAATGAAATAAGAAAGGAAGAGTTACTTGATGAAAATAAAACAAGTGATGAGGAAGAATCGAAGAATGAATATGAATCAACAGATGCGGAAGAATCGATGATTGACTTTGAAACAAGCAATGAGGATTTAGTTGTTATTAATTGTAGAATGTAGTAATAGGGTCTTGAATTGTATTTTTGTTGTTGCTTTTTTCTATTTTACTTGACAATATAGTGTCTTTCTTTGTTAAATTTGTAGTGCTAGTAAGAACATTTTGGTTGTTGGATTAAATAGCAGCGATGAATTTCTATATTATACGTGTGTCATCTGTACAGAAGAGAACTACCCATTTTTTATGTGCAGATGTAAAAAAATTTCTTTTTTATGAACACTTTCTACAGTGCATCAATGAATCAATAAGAAAAATTTTATTTTTTTTCTAATGTGATTAATCAAATTTCATAAATGAAGTTCGCTGCGTCTTCTGTATACTGCATACTCCTTTTATTAATGTTAATGTCTATTTTGTATATATTTTATCCCAAGGCTATTTAATTGTAGGAGAGAGGTTATTATTCCTTCCAAGTATCATGCTTTACAAGTGAAATTCCTTTGCAGACATTGAAAGAGCACTCATTCTGGAAAATTTACATATTGTACTTATTGTAGCAACATTACAGTTGTATTAATTTATTCCCTATCATACATAAGCCCATTAGCTCAGCCAACTGCATTATCATACATACTAGATTAGTTGTTCTCTTATTTGGTTCTGAACATTTTTTGTGGGCTGCAAAATTTCAAGGTTTGTGTAAGGGTTTTTTGAAATTACTGGAATAATGTTAAAAGTACCTATATCTTTAAGACCATTCTCCACCTGCTAAATAGTTATTAATGGCTCAACATTGAGACCTTCTTGTTCAGTGACTGATAGAAAATTCTGAGTACCCTTTTACTGTAGACTATTATCACTTTTATGACCTCTTTCTTGTCTCTTTTTAATCCAGCCTCTTTGTTTTTTGCTGAACCTAAAAGTTGGCTTGTTTCTGAGAGGTTGGGAAGATTCTCTTATCCTATCATTTGTTCCTTCTACCTAAGTTTGAGAAGTTTAAAATTCACCGATAGGATTACTGGGACCAACTGCACCCATACTTTTCTGAACATATGTTGAATCTTTCACATTCATCATCACTATACCTTGAATCTTTTTATTTACCTCCAAACATATCATCTGTATTAACAATCTGACCAGCACCATTATTTTTTCTAGCTCCGGAACTAAAATCTGAACCCATGCACTAACCGATATTACCAGAAGAACTATCCAAAGAATTCAGATCAGTAACATCAATCATTTCAGCTTAACAATCAGCAGCAACAGTGGTAGCATGGGCACCAAAGTCAATCCTAGGGTCCACCATATTAAAAACATCATAAAGAAGTTACAAGAAAGAAGATAACAATAACGATTGATTATTGCCTATAAAGAATGTCCTAAAAGATAAATTATCAAGTAGTGGAATGATGAGTGGTGATTTTACTACTCTTTTGCACTCATTATTAATGCACATTCTCTTATTTTGAATGAGTAAACGAGACATATTCATGGTTAGATACACTCATATCCACTCTTTTAAGGAATGTAGTTGAGGAGATCAAAAGATGTGGATCAAAGCATAAATTTATCAGAATAGAGCAGGAAAGGTACAGCTGAAGACATGGATCAGAAACTGGCCTTAGGTACCTCGGTCGCAGTCTTCTAACCAAAATCGTAGCAGTCAAGCAAAATCCATCCACCCACAGTCGTGGAACTTAACAACAATCACTTAGTCGCGATTGTAGCCGGACCTGCGCTATTGTGGCTTGGAAAAATGAGTTAGCCCAAGGGAAAATCTGTAATTGCACAAGCTAATCACAATTTCAATAAAAAGACACAAACCCTAGCCTCATAAATCATTTAATTCATCACATACCTTCTTCCCCAATTTTCTAGGTTTTAGCTTGAGACTTTGTAGCCTTTATTTTTGTAGAAGAAAATATTGTGTAAATTTTGGGTGAATAATACATTAGATACTTTCTACTTTCTAAGTGGAAGATTTGCTCACATTCATTGTTGATATTGTGGGAGATCCTAGTTTGAAGTAACATTCTCGTAGATGTTCTACAACTTTGATTTAAAGGAGATTATGGTTATATCTATGCTTAGTTATTTTATGTGTAACTAAACCTTCCTCTTAGGGATATGTGTGAATAGGTGTTAAAGTATGTGTGGGTTTTTATTGTTAGCATCTCTTTGGCTCATGTTCATGGGTTCTATTATTGCTATGCTATTTTGGTTGGGATTTGATGGGTGAAAGCTCGAAATACCCACATGGGTTTGATGAGTGAAAGCTCCATGATCTAGAAAGTTCAATTCCATCTTCGAAAGAAGGATTTTGGGTAAACTTTTGGAATGCTTAACATCCTAAAAGGAGAGATATAGGGAGTAAAGCAATGATAGATAATTATGCATGTAGTATACTAAATTTTCACTATCTTCGACATAAGGGTGAAAGTGAGGTTAACTATGCCATGGGTGTCATCCTAGAAATAAGGACGCCTTGATTGAGGTTGTGGTTGGTAATTGTTGAAGACACCCATTTGGTATTTAAAAGAATCAATGGGTGAAAATTTGGTGTTTTGTTGAAAAACTAACATCAAAACTTATTACCAAGCCTATCTATATTTGAATTATTGAAGTGATATTGACAATTAAATCCCACATGTCACTCCCTTAGTAAAGCATAATCCCAAGATCTGTGATAATAGTAAAATCTCTAATTATTCATAGCCCCGAATTCATACTTGAAAAGCCCAAAAAGAAATATTAGTGTAGGAACCTATCCTACCCATTTTAACTTTTTGTAACATTTGTTTAGATTTAACTTGTATATATCATTTCAAATTAATTTAATCGCCACTCACATTGTTCCTCATGGATTCGACCCCATCACCAAAGTTGGGTAAATATATTGACGACGACCGCCTTGCACTTAATTGACATGTAAGTTGAGAGTTATCATGGTACTAAACAGGCATGATGGATCAAAGCCTCAGCACAACTTTTTTATTTTTGTGTAAGGCTTATAACTCGTATGCTGAAAACATCTTTGCCACCTTCTTTCTATTTTATTGACTGAAAAAAAAATTTATTGGGTTAGCACTAGCGTGAACTTGAATTCCTTATGTTATTCCAGTGCCACCGTTGCCAGATGATCACAAAATTAACATTACATATATATAATATTGAAGCACCTGAAGCTTTCTACTTCTTATGAAATAAATAATTAAACTTGTTGTGCTTGTGCTCATTCAATGTATGCAGAAATATTATTCTTGACTGTTGAAGTTCTTAGATTCTGTTTTCCTTCTATGTCTCCATTATAGGGATCTATCATACAACAAAGGCTTAACTAGTTCACTCTCTCAATCAATTGGATGTTTGAAGATTTTATTAATTCTGTAATGTAATTACATAATGATAATGCTCAAATGTTGTTAATTCACTAGCTTGTTTCTTTATTTTTAGAGAGTAATTCTTCCTACATGCCTTGTAGTATCTTCATTGGTTGTGTGTTTTTTGGACTGATACCTGACACAATTGGATCCCTTAGCAAGCTAAATTTTCTAAAAGGATAACCGTTTCTTCTATTTTCAACTTTTCACCAGCTATATATGTGCATGCATGTAACCATGTACGTCTTGTTTTTGTGGTTTATATGGTTTTCGATCCGGTATAATAAGGAATGAGGATTTAGATAGCCGGTCCTGACTTGCTTGGGACTGAGACTTAGTTGTTTTTTGATATCGTATAGTAATTTTTGTATTTTTCTTCATAGTCAAACTATGAAGGTCTAAGAGTTGCAGGTCTCTAGATATAATATACTAGATATAGATCTTTTTTTGTTTCTTCTCCAAACATATTCTTGTGTCTAACAGGCTCAACGTATTATTTTTTGTCCCATATATGTTCTGAGTTGGCAGCTTTCAGGAAAGTTCTAGTGAATAAAAAAAACATGACTATGGAGAGTCTGTTAACATTGTGTTTAAACAAACATGAGTTATCTTAAATTTAGTTGTTCTTTATTTTTCAGGTGGTTAGTAAAGAAAATCAATGGCATCAAAAGGTAATGTTAATGGATGACGTAAGAAAGGACCTGATAATCTTCCTGCATGTCCATATCCAACACCAACACCTGTTATCACAACTTTTTAACCAGCTACTACAAATATTCCTCCTCCTCCTAGTTCAACTATTTCACTACCAAATGCATTTTTCATGCCTTCACCATTTGACTAGTTATAGACCTCTTCAGCCAAAAATAGTCTGCATAGTAGCTCTTTATCTATACCTTCGATATCATCCACACCAAGATTTTATGGATTGATAATTAGAGGTCCTAACACACCAACATCGCCATCCATTAATAGTGCTACAATGTCTAATACTATAGCAGGTTCTTTTCTGAATCTAAATTTAAAGAGGTATTAGAATATGAAAAGTTTGGAAGGCTGTGAATTGTCGCTTATTGTGATGGGTAAGTAACCCATAAGTTTTTCCTTAATTTTTAAAACCTAAGATGATGGTTTAATATAATTTTACTACAGTTTTATTCCAGTAAATGTCACCGAGCATATGGTTATATACATAATTAAACCATTTTTCAACGAGCCATGGAATAGTTAGTTAAAGATTCCATATGAAATTAAAATTGTTATGTGAAAATAGTTTATGGTATAAGCAGTTTTATAAGCTATGAATCTCATTTCCTAAACATGGTTTTTCCATTGTATCCATAACTCATTTTATGACTTTATATTAAACTATTTTGCAGACAAAGTGTACATGGAGTGATTGTCATGGTAATGATGTAGACCAAATTTTTTGGTTGAAATAAACTCTACGAATCAAAGAGCACTGGGGAAAACCTAGTTGGTGAATGATAAAGTGTGGTCTAAGTTGTGGATAGTATGGGACACTACTAAATATAAGGCAAAATGGGAATGGGCAAAGACAAATTGATACTCTAAAATGGGTGGATCACTGCATATCGGAGGTTCGATGAGCTTCGCTACCCAACAACGAAGACTAGTACTATTCTTGTCTATCTATTTTATCTATTTACACATACAAACACCCAAAATGTATTGCTAACACAATATCATTTTATTGTTTGCTAGTTTGAGTAGCTTTAGAGCTTAATATTTAACTTGTCTGAAATTTTGTAAGTTGTTGCTTAAAAGAGTTCTATGCATGCTCTACGTTTGATCGTCTCGACAGACTTGAGTAGCTAAAATTCATCTCCTTGTGTTGTCTCATATGAGTGTTAAGGTTGTTCATAAGTTATTTGATACATGTCTTCCAAGATGAGGTTGTATTTTTCGTCTTATCTAATCAGTCCACCTTATTTTTTCTCTTTCATTTAGGACTAATTTTTGCATAATTTTTGTGTTTGCTTCATTTCTAAATGATTTTTATGTTTAGTTCCCTGACATTTTACTTAATTTCATTGTTGCACAGGTCAGAATTGAATAATCCTTAGAATTCCTTGGATGATTACCTTACCAAGGTTAGCATAGTTAGTGACATCCTCCTTATTGATTGCATGACCTGAGGCCTAAGCTATTGACCGCGGATTGATTTAAGTGAAACCATTATTTTGATATATCTGACATATTTCATGAGCTTGGGAACAACGATGTTGGACTTGATCTGTGAAAGTAGGAATATCTATAACTAAATGATTCAAAATGATTATTTTATATGGATATAATTATTTGGTTGTGAGTGGAACAATTCTTCTATAATAAAAGGCAAAGTGTATAGTGAATAGATAGTATCATTTAATGTTCACCAATTTCATTCTCATGTAGCTGATTATTCAAATGATTTAAGTTCATTTTCCAAATTCTATACTGATGTTTTGTTAATTTCCATGGTTTTGTGTTCGCGATTGATTATTTCGGCTGTTGTATGGTCTTATTTATCTGTAGAATCAAGGCTATTTTAGATTTTAATTTCTTTTTCTTTTAGATACATGGAATTCATCAATAGTGAAACGTTGGATCACATTTGGGGAAACATGAATACACTGAACAATGGTCTTATGTCCAGTTTGATTGGTCATAGACTTTAACGATATTTGAGATTAAAAGAAAAACTTTTTTAGGTCTTTTGGCTGTATTTTACATATTAGCAAGATATGGTTAGTTTTTCATTTTCCTGAATTAGTCTTAGACATAGGGGCGAGTATTCAGGACTTTGGTTCAGTTTTTGATAACTGGTAATTTGAATTCCCTCTTTGTTTTTCCTTGGTTTGTTCATATTGATTCTTTAGTCCAATGGTCCTTGCTTAACAGCAAAACTTGTACAGTTGCATTGATACTTGTATATAGGTAAAATTTTATAGAAATTCTTAAATAGGGGATTAGATGTACCTCTTATTAAGTCCTTTAAAGAGACACTTAAGAAGAAAAAGTCAGATGATACAAGAGAAGATTGGGTTGAACCGCATGCTAAGGCTTCATATGTAAAATACTAAATTTTATATATATTGTTTTCTTATTATTCAACTTAGCTTATTTACATAATGACAATTATTTTTCTTTCAGAAAGGCTTTTAAAAAAGTATTAAAGATTGGCGTCAAACCCAACCTTCTTCAAAGAATGGTACGTTGGTCCAACCATCGCCTGCTGATATGACTAGAATATGGAAAACTATGGTAGTGGTCCAAAGAAGGGTAAAACCTACGGGCTTGGAGTTAACCAATCCTCGCGTAGTTATTCCCCAATGTTGCCCAAATCTACTTTTATTTCGCAAAATGTGAAAGAAATGGAAGCGGTATAAAAGAAAATTAAAGAGTTGACGCGACAGTGTATAGTTAGTGATGCCAAATTTGCCAAGTTTGCTAAGTTTAAGGCATTAGTCAAGAAGCGTATGCCTCAAGTATTTAAGGATGAGAAAGATAGTGAATCAAATGATTAGTTTATAGTTTTTGGTTGTTTTTTATGATTGTGACGTGTAGACTTAAACTATTAGAATTAGTGTTTGTTTTGGATTGTGACATTTAGACTTAAACTTCTTTAAATGTTGAAACTATTTAACTCGTTGTTTGTTTTGGATGTTTCAAAGTGGTTGAATTTTTAAGTTTTGGTTGTATTTGTAATTTTTAAATTTTACTATGAGAAACACATTAGGTATGTTGTTACTGTTTATAAAATGAGAGGATATTCCGACTACAATGGTCAGAGTAAAGCAAAATAATTTTATTATTTACTGACTACATTTGTTAAAAAATAAATATATTATCCTTTTCCAGCTATAGTAGCCAGAAATAATTTATATATTAAATAATTAATCATTAAACTTTAGAATAAAATGGTCAGAGTTTTTTTATTTGTTAAATAATTTTAATTACTATTTCACAATAATTATTTATTAAATAAAATTTTTGGCTACTTTAGTTGAAAAAAGATGATATAATAAATAACTATTTATTAAACTACCGACCAAAGTAGTCTAAAACTTTTTATTTATTAAATAATTATTAATTGCTATTCTGACAACATTAGTCGGAAACCTTATAGTTATTAAGTAATTATTTTTAATTATTTTATTAAACTTCTAACTAATCTAGTCAGACTATTATTTTTGTTCAACCATTCTATAATTTAATTTTGGTGACTAGGGTAGTCGAAAATTTTTAACTATAGTAGTCAGAAATATATTTTCGACAATCTTTTTTCGGACTACCACTAAAGAGTCGGAAATTAGTTGAAAAATCCTTATTTTCCGACTATATTCCAACTACATTAGCTGTCCAAAAATATAAAATTTCTGGTAGTCAAAGACTCTGAGTTGGTTCGTAGAGGTATTCCCCTGACTTTACCCTTTCGTAAATGGCCAGGACACGTGCTACTTCTATACGAGACAAGGGTCCCGAGATTGAGCCTTGGGATCTTTCTTCTGTTTGTGAAAGACCTAGAGGTCATGGACAACTGAATGATGTGTCGCTAACTAGGGGCTAGGACAGACCACCTTCCTTAGGTCCTATTCCTACTCTTGAGCCAGAGATTATTATGCCCCATCAATAGTGGTCTAGGGACTAGCCCAGGCTCTACCCAGATTTATTTCCTCTTTAGTGCTAAGAGATAGATTGATTCAACTTTTCATTTTAGTTAGTAGTGCACCATCTAATGGTACAGAATATATATATCAGAGTGGTAATAAGGCTCCATGAGTTGAAGTTCCTCCTACACTAGTGGTTTCTCCATTAGTAGTTTACTCAACTAGTGGTTGCCGAGTCTCAATGTCTTTTGAGGAGTAGAAGATATTGTCTAGATTCTTCAGATTGGCTTCGCCTAGGTTTTTTGGTGCTCCAGGAAATAATGCATATGATTTTTTGTGTGCTTATGAGGATAGGATTTGTAATTTAGGCCTTGTTTAGAATAGTGGTATGGATTACACCATATTTTAGTTGGATGTGATTTCTTGGAAATGGTAGAGAGGTTATATGGATTCTAGGGTACCTAGATCTTCTCCCTTATTGTGGACTTAGTTTTCCGAGATATTCTTAGAGAAATATATGCCTTGTAGTCTTAGAGATCATTTGAGAGATCAGTTCTGTAGATTAGAGCAGGGCTCCATGACAGTTGTAGTATATGAGGATCATTTTTATATGTTTGGTAGGCATGTAACTTTTATCCTAGATACTGAGTATGAGAGAGTTTAAGACTTTTTAA
Organism: Capsicum annuum; assembly: GCF_002878395.1. Taxonomy (NCBI): domain Eukaryota; kingdom Viridiplantae; phylum Streptophyta; class Magnoliopsida; order Solanales; family Solanaceae; genus Capsicum; species Capsicum annuum. Next base: position 41,098,520 of record NC_061114.1, read on the forward strand.
GAGGTTTAGATTCCCATATGTATGGCTGCTCAGAGTTTAGTAGCTGAGGGTAGATCTTTTTGATGAGGTGTTGGAACACACTCGACTGGTGGATGAGATGCACCATGAGAGTCATGAGGTACGTGATAAGAGGACTAGGTTTCAAGGCATATTAAGTGATAGTCGTTGTAGTTCCTGACTGAGAGATGGCATATCTTAGATTAGGTATCCTCTGCATCAATCTAATTAGTCTCAAAGTCATCCTAGTCAACTGGTTCAGGCAGTGCTTTAGATTACTAACAAAGGTTAGTTTATGATACAATCTAAATGAGCTCTGGACCATTATAAAGGATGCTTATAGGTCAATAGGAATGTGATGACTCCGTGGTGGCTATCAAAAGGTTTTTATTGGATGATTAGGATGATCAATGAGGTTCAGGGTTATAAAAGAGACCAAGGGATGGCAAACGGGGCTAAAAAGCCTCCAAAAGAGGACATGCCCCTATCCACTTTGGAGATGCACTAATCCTACTCTAGATCCACTAGATTGGGTCAAAACAACACACTATACACTTGGGGTGTGCCCCATATTCTCTACAAATGTTCAACTAAGTGCTTAATTGGCTTTTACATTTAATCTTTCCTCAATGGGTCACTTTGGGCCCATATGATGTAATAACATAGCCTAGACTATAAATAGGACTTCTCTTTCATTTTGTAGCTAGTTATTGATGAACTATAAATGTAAACTCTATTGATATTGTGAGGAAAGCTTGGATTAGCTTGTGGCAAGCATGGAATTACCTATGTTGATTTATCATTTAGAAATGTGGGTTGCACGGCAATCCAATTCCTTAGAGTTCTACATAGGATTTAGGTTCTTTTTTGACATTTAATATTGGGTTACGAGTTTGATACACAATTAGTTTGGTATTCATTCATCCATTGTGTCTATCTATTACTTGCTTTTTATCTATTCCTTTATCTTTTATATGTGCATCTTAGTTTAGTTTTTGATTTTGTACTTTGTTTGTATATTATTTCATATCATAGATGAGCTTGATTTCATCTCCACAAATTCAATCTTGGGTTTGTTATCTCAAAATTAATAAAAAGTGTATCAAAAACATTTTTTAGAAAACCCCCTAAAACTAATTTGTGTTCTTGAGTTCTTCTTGCTATTTCTACAATAGATTTATTCCATATAGTGATATTTGGGTTGGAACTTGGTCATTTACTGTATTTGGTGTCGTGACATTTGAAGAAACTGGTTATAGATCTACAAATTTTTGTTGGAATTTGAGGTTTAAAAAGTTGAAAAGGTATTTCCAATGTTCAAAGAAGCTTAGGGTTAAGAGATTGTGTCATTTGAAGAATTTTGAGAAATCTACCATTTTTATGTTTGTGAAATAGGAGAAAATACAAGTGGGTTTGAAAATCTTGAAGTTTTGGTGATATTTTGAAGACAAATGATGCATGTAATGTGTTCCTTATGTTTACAAGAGCCTATGGTTAAAATATCATGGAATTCTGAGCCAAAAAAATGATTAGAATTGGTTAAGAATTTGAGTAAAACAATGATTGAAATGAGTGTAGAATGTTGAAAGGTGCTTACGTTCAAAATTTCAACTCATTCCAATCCAGGGAAGAAGTTAGTATTCTTGGTATTCTTGGAGGGATTCAAATTTTCAAGTTGAAAGATTTATCAAAAGAGGGTGTTTAATCAAAAAAGTAGGAAGAAAAGTGTGGAAAGGGTGTGTTTCCTAATGAATAAAATAAGATTCCAAAGGATATTATACAAGGGGGACAATTTAGAGGACAAATGGGCCATATCAAGAGAGGGGATGGGTGACCTACCTTGCATTTGCACTGAAGGTGCACTTGGTCTGCTCCAGCATGTCAGCCGCACCCCAAAATAGTGAGCGAATCCAGCAGCTGCATCAAATTTGTACCCCACATGCTGCAACAACCAATGCAGCCACAACACAGAATACCTCAAATTGAAAACAAATCAGCCCCACACACCCCAAATGCATACCAGCCCTTCTCCAACGTCAATTCAAGTTCTAAAAAACGTATCAACACTTTAAGAACTCCATTTCTCAAGGTTTGATTCTTATTTTCAATTTCTTGATTCTTAAATATCTTTTTGATTCTTAAACTATTCATTAACTAGTAGTTCATCTACTAAGTTGATTGTTTAGTTTTTGGATCCTCTTTTATATGTTGTCCTATTTCTTACAAAATTTTCTCTTTTGAATTCATTGTTGGTTCTTGACTCAAGTCAATACATATTTTATTTGAGTCATCTTAAACAAGAATCTATTCTGACCTTAAGCCACAGTTGGAACCAAGCATTCTCATTGGAGTATAAATGATATATCACTGTTTGCGATGCCAACTGGGTGAAGAACCAAAGGTGTAAAATTTGAGACCTTGGGAGGTTGTTTTCCTAAACTTTAACATGTTTGTTGATTTAATTTTTGTTTAGTGTTTCTCAATTAGTGCAATGGAACAAGAAGTCAAAACATCAATCACCAAGGATAGTAACACCACAAATCCTATATTAGTTTCCATCTTGGCAAAGCTTAATGTTATGGATAGCCAATTAGGATCTCTTGAAGGGAGTGTGACTAATATGGATGATAAGATAGGTAACATGTAGAGTTCTTTCTTAAGAAGGATGGACAACATGATAAGTCATCTAAAATTTCTTAAGTCTACCTTTCCCAATCAACCAAACTTTCAATCTTCCTTGAGTGGACATACTAAAAATAACTTCCCTAAACTTCTCTAAACTCCACTAAACCAAGGTCAACCTAATCAAGTTGAGGATAAAGGGGAAGATAAAGCTAAGAATGGGGAGAAAAACTTGGTTCAACAATAGGAGAGTTGTGCGAGAATACTAAGTCAAGGGTTGAATTGAATACAGGAGATGAGGAAAACTTAGTTATGGAACTTGTCAAACCTAAGCCTTTACTACATGCTAACCATAGAAATATCATTTTTCCTAGTGCCAATACTTTTATGTTGTAGGTTAATGAGCTAATTTTTTCGAAGGAGGACTTAAAGAAGACCTCTACTAAGCATAGGTTTGAAGTCCTATATGAATTCTTATTCAAGGACTCTAAGGTTGATGAAGAGTTGACTCAAACGAGGAACCAAATCAAACTCTTATAGGTCGATGGATAGTTTATGACAAGGATGAAGCATCTAACCCCATGGATCAAAAGAAAGAGTTACCTACCAAAGGAATTCCTACAAAGAGGCAAAAGTATCAAGCCTATTGGTCCAAGTTATTGCATGGAAGGGAAGGTCCTTGTAAAGAATCTATAGAGAAGAAGAAAAAAATTTATGGCGCTTCTTCAAAGGTATGTACTTACCCCTTTCTATTCCTAATGATCCTTAAAGACATTATGATATTTTTTTTATATTGAATAGACCCTTAAAATTTGTTGAAATCTTGTCACACCATGAGAGTATTAGTGTCTTCATGATTCCTTTATGGTGTTTACCCTTGGTGCTTGAATTTTTCGGGCATTACAATCTTAAGGCCCAATCTATTCATTTAATAGGGAAGGTTCATTGGTGTGTACTTGATTTACAACTTTGGTTTTCTAGTCCTTGTCACACTTGTATAGTTGGACAAGTTGAGCTAATAAGAAGGAATCTTTGGAGCATGCTAAGTTCCATGAAAAGAAGTCACCCAACTTCTTGGGTATATCCTTTGTCTTAGAGTGAATTAGTTTCACATAGATTCTCTAATTCCTCTAATAGCATGATGCCATTAGTGAATGTACTTTTTGAGGAAAGTTGCTTGAAGAGAAAAGATGTAATGTGCTTTAATTTTCTTACCTCACCTTATTTTAAACTTATGTTTTAGGATAATTTTAATGAAAATGGTGTCCTTAACTCTTTTATTTTCTATCTTTTTGCTTATGATGATGACCATGTTTGTATTGAAAATGCATTTTATGTGGATATCAGCCCTAATGAATGGACTCATTCCTTGGTTATTCAAACTTCTAGAGACTTGGTTACTAAATTTCTTCTGTACCTTGTGACTCTTAAGTATAGAAACACCTTGTATGGGACTCATCTTCTTCATATCTTTCTTTACTACCTCTTTACATTTGATGACATCCATGTTGATGTTGGATTTATTTTTGATAAAGAGGGACTTATTGGAATGGTCTTATGGTGAAATAATGGAACACTTGTGCTTTACGACCTTGGTAGTTTCCTTGTTTTATAAGGACTCTTATATCAAACACCTTTGTGTAGTGTATGATGAATTCATTTTATTAATAACAAAGGATCGTTGGTTGTATTTCAAATGTTTACATACTTGGCATAGATATTTTCTTTTTAAACTTGTGCTAACTATCGTGAACTGGGGAAATATTGGTTGTGTGATTTTTTCTTGTGTTTAAAAGTTGTAGATTCAAGGATGAATCATTTTTAAATAGGGCAGAATGATGAAATCCAAATGGCCTCTAGATCATTAAAGAGGATTCTTATGGGTTAAGAGGCACATGATGAATCATTGGTGGCTATCAAAAGGTATCCATTGGATTATTATGATGATCAAGGAGGTTCAAGAGACATCAAAGAGACCAAGAGTAGGTAAACGGGGCTAGAAATCCCCCAAAAGAGGACATGCACCCCATCCTCTTTGGAGGTGCGCCCAACCCATACTATATCCGTTAGAGTGGATTAAAATAGACAATTATACCCTTGGGGTACACTACATATGCTATACGAATTCTCAAACATGTGCTTAATGAGCTTCTATGTTTAGTCTTTCCTAAATGGGTCACTTTTAGGCCCATTTGATGTAATAACTTAACCTAGACTATAAATAGGACTTCTCTTTCATTTAGTAGGTAGTTATTAATGAATTACAAATTTAAATTCTTTTTAAAGTGTGAGGAAATCTTAGATTAGCTTTTGGTAAGCTTGGAATCACTTGTGTTAATTTATTATTTAGAAACATGGGTTGCTCAGGAATCAAATTCCCTTGAGAACTACATAAGAGTTAGGTGCTTTATTTGACATTGAATAGAGGTTTGGGGGTTTAATATACCCTTAGTTTGATATTTATTCATCCATTATGTCTATCTATTACTTTCTTTCCATATATCCCTTTATTTTTTGTATTTCTATCTTACCTTAGTTTTTGATATTGCACTTTGTTTGTATATTAGTCTAATCGTAGTGATTGAATTGGAAAAGGCCGTTGTCAGTCCTTAAAAGGGTCATCTTCTAGTTATACTAGTCTTAGTAGTTACTTTGAGTAATCAAGATCTATTGGTTCTAGTTTAACTCATGTTTCCTATTTTACTTATGGACTTCCTGGTCACTATTCAAGAGATTGCTCAAGTCATGGGGTGATTATTTCTTCAGCTAAGAGTGTTCCTCTTATTAGAGTAGTTCATCTCTCAAATAGTGATTTTTCATGGTCATAGAGGTAGTTTTTGAGGTACTCAAGTAGGTTTTCAAGAAGGCGGGATAAGAGGTCAGTCAAGTACCCAACTAGGTAGGGGCATGTTCAGTTGTATGTAGTATCTGCTAGGCCTGAGGTTGAGACTTCGGATGTTGTTGTTACAAGTATGGTTTTGGGGTATGCTAGTCGGCCCTTTCCTTATTTGATTCGTGATCCATATATTCTTATATTTCTTCTATTATGCACCACGATTGGAGTTGTATTATGATTTATTATCTGTACCATTATGTGTTTCTTCTCCTGTGGGTGATTATTTAGTAGTGGATTGAGTCTTTTCTATCATATGTTATGACTATTAGCAATATTGATATTTATGTTGATTTTATTATTCTTGATATGGTGGATTTTGATATGATTCAGGGCATGGACTGGTTATCTTACTATCACGCGGTCATGGATTATTTGGCCAGGATGTTACTTTAGCTATGTCCGACGTACCCCTAGTTGTGTGGCAGGGAGCGGTTCACCGTGAGCCGATGAGGATTATTTCTTATGTTCATGCTAGGAGGCAGATACAAGTGAAAGTACTTCATGGAGAAATTTAGAGATGAAAAGGAATATTGTGATCCCCCATGAGAATGTTAGAAGAATGAAGGTTTCTCTATTTTGAGTTTTGGGCTTTGGGACACTTTTAGGTCCAATTACCATTTAGGACTCTTTACATTTTAGACTTGGTTGATTTTGGATGATTGTATGCACTTGCGAGTGTTTTTATTGAAGATTGTTTGGAGCATTATTGGTTTCTAAAAAATGTTGGTTATTGGTGATCTGTGATCTATTTCACTCTTTGTCTTCATAAGAGGTTGGCATTTATTGGTACTTGATAGAAAGGTCGTTGGGTTTAATGTACGTTTTGGTTGTCCTCTTTTAGTCAATTTGTGACAATATATCTATCCTTTCATTTTCTATCATGTTTCCTTATTTTAGTGGTTTCCTTTGTTTTAGTTCCATTTCCCCCTTTGTAGATTTCATCTCGTATCATTTGGTATTAGAGCAGAGCTTGATTTCATTCCCAAAAAGCCAATCTTTGGTCTATTTGAGTTTAAAAAGCAAAAATCCCCAAAAAAAATTTCACTATTCCCATTTTTGTTAGGTCAAATTTTGAGTCCTTGATTTTGTTGTTTTTCTTGTGTTTTTTATGTTAGATTCTTGTTCCCTAACACTATTAGTCTAAACCTTGAATTTAAGCTCAATCAGAGTTAAATTAGAAGATCTACCATTGTTGAGAAGCTCAAGTTTAAAGATTGAGGGTGGGTTTTGAAATCTAAAATTTTTTGTGAGAATTAGAGTATAATAATGCTTGGAATGTTATTAGAAGGTGGAAAAGAGCTTTAGGTTCATATTTTCATCACATTTCGATCAAGTTTTTAAGAGTTATAGATTTTTGAAGTTCTTAGTAATCTTGAGGAAGATTCAAATCCTCATCTTGAATTTTATTCAAAAGGTGGTCTTTGAATCTCAAAAGTGAAGAAAAGGGTGTGAAAAAGTATTGGTACAAATCACTTTTTAAGATCCAAGAGAATATTCCAAAGAGAGGACAAAGAGGGGACTATTTGGAGGTACACGATATAATGCAAGTTGTCTTGGGCGGGTGAGCTGCTCTATAACTGCCCTTATATGTTACAGAAGATCAGGCATATATCAAACTAGTAGGTTGACACTCACAACTATGCATCCTATTCCTAGGGTGTGTCCAGTCTGCTCCCATACATCAAAGTAGTTTGTTTTGCTCTTGAGAAACGACCAAGGTGAGCCTAGGCTACCCTAGCACATCTCCAATGCACCTTACTCTTTTTTGAGAGCATATCAACTCTCATAACTACATTAAATCTGGTTCAAACTACTAAGTTCATCTTTTAATTCCTCCTTTCCTTTCTTTGAGTCTTAACACTAATTAACAATTAACACTCGCTTAGTTGTTTAATTTGGTCTTGGACATTCTTTTTTTTCTGACATAATTCCTTGTGATTTTCTTTATTTTTACCTTTTGTTTCTTGGTTTAACTCTTGAATTCCAGTCCTTACTTCTTATTTGATTCATCCATTCTTCTTTCAACTTGAATCCATTAAGAATCATGTCTTTTACCTCCTATCAATTCAAGACCAACTACAATAAACCAAGACCAACAAGTTGAGCTAAATTGTGATCCAATCCAAACACGTGGATTGCGAGGATTATTTTAACTAATGTTAACCTTGTTTTTTAGTTGTGCTGAGTGTCTTATTAATAGGTATCATCGAACCGGGAGATGAGATCCTACCTAGTTCAAGAGGGGCAAACTTTGATACTCTTATGATAGATATTATAGGAATGCAACAAAGTATGGATGGTATACATGAAAAGATGTTGGTCCTCGAGGAGAAAGTAGCAAATATGCATGGAATTGAGTTGAATTTGGAAGGGAACTAGATAAATGTTTGTTCCCATTTAAGCGAGAATGTTCAAGAAACTTACACCACTGTCTCTCTTACAACTCTACACCACATTTCAACCCTTCCCCATAAGTAAGTGCTCCCTTACCTACTACTACTACTGAATAAACTCCCCAACGTGTATCCCAACCACTACAATTCAACCAAAAAAATCCCCAAAACCCCACCCAAGCTCTTTAATTTCTAACTTCACCCTATCAAACACCCCCAATCAACTTCCAAACTACCAAATTCCCTAGGGGTTAAACCCGCAATTCCTCAATCTACCCTATTACCCACCCTATAAAGTACCCCAAATCCAAATACCATACAACTAAAGTCCACTAAATTCGAATCCACCTTACCAAGATCAACTTAACCAAATGCCACCACACTAAATACCAACAAACTATGTCATTGGCATTCAAGAAGAGTTTGCAGGACATGTAGAGGGACGTTATGGATAGAGTGCACAAGGGCATGACCTAAGAGATAAGTTAGTTATGGTGGTCATGACGTGGGCCTCAATTTAATCAAGGCCACTATTCCTATATTTCTTAGAGGTAGTGATTCTAAAATATACCTCAATTGGGAATCACAATGTGATAACGTCTTCAAAGCTAATGATTTGTCTGATGTTAAGAAGACGATCAATGTCATTGCTCAATTTGAGGATATGCTTTGACTTCGGGGGAATCAGCTAAAAGAACATGGGATATGCTTTATGGCTATTATTATCCACTATTAAATATAATAAAGGCCCTTATGAAAGCCAAGTATGTACCAAAGTGATATTGATAAGGGTTACATGCCGAGTTATACAATTTGAGACAAGAATACATGAGTATTGAAACATATTATGATGAATTTCAAAATCTACTCTTGAAGCTTGATTACAAGGAGGATGAAGAGCACACCAAGATCCTATTTAAAGTGGGATTGAATCAAGAACTTCCTCTCGGCTGTCAATACATGTTTTCCCAGGAGGATGATCTCTTAGAGGCAACTATTGATATTGAGAGAGATATAAAGTTAGAGAAGAAGGTAACTATGCCTATGGTGGGGAATCAAATGTCTTCCAATTGGATTCAAGGCCCTAAATTCAAGAAGACTTTTGAAAATAAGACCATTTAGAAAAGTTCTTCGAAGTATCCCCCTCGTAAATGAGGTAATCCTAATCTTAAGGATACTCGATTCTTTAAATATCAAGAATGGGGTCACCGAATGAGTGAGTTTCTAACATAAAAAGCCATCATACTTTGAGAAGGTGATCCATATAATAAAGATTAAGCGGAGAAACAAACAAGTGTTGATGATCTTGATAAGAATGTGGAGGTTGATGTTAATTCATGAGATGGGGATATCACTATTCAAAATATTCTAGCCAACAATGTGCCAATGGAGGAGGCTTGGCCTTAATAAGGATAGCTTAGCATTCCACTTTACTTAGCGACACATGTTAGCTACCTTCTACTTCTAATAACTCCCCAAAATTCCTTGATCTTAAGCATGATTATCTCTAGAATTTGAGGATAAATTATTTTCAACATGGAGAGTATGATACACATAAAAATGATTCAGGGACAAGATTTAGATATGAAGAGGAATATTATGATCCCCCATGAAAAGATTGAAAGAATAAAGGTTTCTCTATATTGTGTTTTGGGCTTTGGGACACTTTGGGGCCCAATTAGCATTTAGGATCACTATTGGGCCCAAGTTGTAATAAGTGAATTTTGTCATATAAATAGCTAGGACTCTTTTCATTTTAGACTTGGTTAATTTTTTATGATTCTATGCCCTTGCGAGTGTTATTATTGAAGCTTGTTGGGAGCTTTATTGGTTGTGAGTAATCTATTTCACTCTCTGACTTAGCAAAAGGTTGGATTTATTTTTAATATAATAGAAAGATATTTGGGTTTAATATACCCTTGATTGTCTCTCTTTTTCAATTTTGTCAATCTACCTATCCTCTTGTTATCTATCTTATTTCCTTATTTTAGTGTTGTTTCTCTCTTCGTAGATTTTATCTTATATTAGAAACTTATTTTGAGTGGATATGAGTCTTATCTCGCATATATTTATGATACTAGTATGGATAGTCTGTCACTTAACTTTATTCTTATTGTTTGTGATTTTCCTAATGTGTTCCCAACCGACCGGCCTGGTATTTCCATTGTGTCTGAGATTGAATTTTTTAATGATCGTGAGACTGGCACCCAACCTATTTCTATGGAACCTTACTATATGGATCCTAGCAGCATAAGTAGATGAATTCTCGACTTAAGGATCTTCTTAGTAAGGATTTCATTCGAATGAGTGTGTCCTATTAGGGAGATCTTGTATCGTATCTGAAGATAAAAGACAGTTTTATGCATATGTGTATTGATAATGTGCAGCTTAATAAGGTGAAGGTGAAGAACCATTATCCTATACCTTGCATTTATGATTTTTTTGTCCGGCTTAATGGTGCAGTAGTGTTTTATATAATTGATTTGAGATCTGGTTATCATCAATTTAGGATTTAGGTTGAGGATAGCTCGAGGACAGTCTTTAGGACTCACTAACGTTATTATTAGTTCTTAGTGATATCATTTGGGTTGGCTGACGCCCCAAGTATTCAGGCCTTATTTGGATTCCTTTGTTATTTTATTCATCGATGACATCCTTGTGTATTCTAGGAGTAGAGAGAAGAATGCATAATATTTGAAAATTTTGCTCCAGACTTTGAGAAATCATGTACTTATTGTCAAGTTCTCCAAGTGTGAATTTTATCTTGAGTTGGTGAAATTCCTTGGACATGTGGTGTCTAAGGATGGTATTATGGTAGGCCTAACTAAGATTGATTTAGTTCTTGATTGGGCTAGACCCACATCTCCGATTAAGGTTTGTAGCTTCATTGGTTTAGCCAGTAATTATATATGTTTCGTCAAGGGTTTTCCTACTATTTTATAACCCATGACCAGATCGACTTGGAAGGAGCTTCCCGATGGTCAAAGTAGTGTGAGTCGAGCTTTTGAAAGCTTAAGGATTTCCTTACTTGAGCCTCTATTTTAGCTCTTCCTATTGAAGGTGAGGAATTCACCCTGTTTTGTAATGCTTCTGGGGTTGGTCTCGGTTGTGTATTGTTACATCAGGGTTGTATTATTTCTTATTCTTTGAGATAGCTTAAGATGGATGAGTTCAACTATCCTACTCATGATTTGGAGTTGGCTGCAGTAATTTTCACACTTAAGATTTAGAGGCATTATCTTTATGTAGTGCATTGTGAGATTTTAACCAACTATTGCAGTTTTCAGCATCTTATGACCCAGAGGGAGCTTAATGCTAGACAATATAGATGGATGGAGTATCTTAAGGATTATGATACTTCTATTTTTTATCATCCAGGCAAGGTAAATATGGTAGCAGAAGCCCTGAGTTAAAAGGTAGAGAGTATGGGTAGCTTGGCTTGTATTTTAAATTCGTAGAGGTCGTTGTCACAGTACATTCAGTCCTTTTCAAATTTAATGGTCCTCCCTTGTATTATGAATCCTGAGGATTTTGGATAGTGTGGAGGTGAGGTCTTATTATTTGAGGAGATTTATGATACAAAACTAAGTGT